>NC_054470.1:153095124-153124113 GCF_017639515.1 Carcharodon carcharias
GAAAATTCACAAACAGATGAAATTCAGGAATGTCAGTCAGACTTTGCTGAAGATTGTCATTTGTCCATAGGATAGTATTTAATTCCTTGTTCAATGTTAATCTGTTCCAAAATGGCACTCCACACTCAGAAGGATGAATAATTTAATTTTAAAAATAAAAGTTGAGGCTAATATTTTAGATTAAATTTGCGCTCTAATGTTGGAAATCATTAATTGAAGCCTAGTACAAGGACTGTGGTTTCCTGAAAGTATTGTAGTACACTTCCAAAAAAAAAACTTACACATCAATGTAAAATTAAGTAATGTTCCATCTACTATATTAGAATTTTCACATCGTGGGGAGGCGATGGTGTCATGGTATTGTCACTGGACTAGTTATCCAGGGTAATACTCTGGGGACCCGGGTTCTAAGCCAGCCACAGCAGATGGTGGAATTTGAATTCAATAAAAATCTGGAATTAAAAGTCTAATGATGACCATGGAAACATTGTCGATTATTATTAAAAACCCATTTGGTTCACTAATGTCCTTTAAGGAAGGAAATCTGTTGTCCTTACCTGGTTCATGTGGCTCCAGGCCACAGCAAATGCCCTCTGAAATGGCCTAGCAAGCCACTCAATTGTAATAATCTGCTACAAAAAGTCAAAAAAAAGGGAATTGGATGGACCACCCGGCATCGACCAACAGCAAGTGCAGCCGTCGACCCTGCAAAGTCCTCCTTACTAACATCTGGGAGTTACTGTCTCACAGTCTAGTCAAGCCTAACATAGTCATCCTCATGGAATCATACAGATAACGTCCCATACACCACCATCACCATCCCTGGGTATTCCTGTCCCACTGGCAGGACAGAGGTGACAGCACAGTGAGTGAGTTGCCCTGGGAGTCCTCAACATTGACTCAGGACCCCATGAAGTCTCATGGCATCAGATCAAACATGGGCAAGGAAACCTCCTGATTACCACGTACCACCCTCCCTCAGCTGATGAATCAGTACTGTACCATGTTAAACACAACTTGGAGGAAGCACTGAGAGTTGCAATGGCGTAGAATGTACTCTGGATGGGGGACTTCAATCACCAAGAATGGCTTGGCAACATCACTACTGACCGAGCCCTAAATTACATAGCTGCTAGACTAGTAATACTAATACTTTAGTCCAGAACTGTCTGAGACCTGGACTGCTCTTTCAGGTGAATATAAAAGATTTCATAAAGCTATTTTGAAGAGGGGCAGTGGAGTTATCGCTGGTTACTTGGGCAATATTTATCCTTCAATCAACAGCAGCAGGTGGTGAGGAAAAACATACTTGATCTCATCCTCACTAACCTGCCTGCCACAGATGCATCTGTCCATGACAGTACAGGTAGGAGTGACCACAGTTGTTGTAGAGATGAAGATAGAATACCCTCCATCTTGTTTGTGGCACTGCCCCTGTGCTAAATGGGATAGATTTCGAACAGATCTAGCAACTCAAGACTGGGCATCCATGAGGCACTGTGGGTCATTAGCAGCAGCTCGAACACAATCTGTAATCTCACAGCCCGACATATCCCCCATTACCATCAAGCCAGGGGGTCAACCCTGGTTCAATGAAGAATGCAGGAGGGTATGCCAGGGGCAGCACCAGGCATACCATTTTTGCATGCACAGGATTATTTGCATGCCAAACAGTATAAGCAGCAAGTGATAGACAGGGCTAAGCGATCTCACAATCAACCGATCAGATCTAAGCTCTGCAGTCCTGCCACATCCAGTCGTGAATGGTGGTGGACAATTAACTCACTAGAGGCGGCAGTTCCACAAATTTCCCCATCCTCAATGATGGAGGAGCCCAGCACATCAGTGCAAAAGATAAGGCTGAAGCATTTACTATAATCTTCAGCCAAAAGTGCCAAGTGGATGATCCATCTTGGCCTCCCCTAGAGGCACCCAGCACTACAGATGTCAGTCTTCAGCCAATTACATTCACTCCACATAATATCAAGAAATTGCTGAAGACACTGGATATTGCAAAGGCTATCGGCCCTGACAACATTCAAGCTCTTGTACTTCAGAACTTACTGCACCCCTAGCCAAACTGTTCCAGTACAGCTACAACACTGCCATCTACCCAGCTATGTCCTGTACACAAAAAGGACAAATCCAACCCAGCCAATTATTGCCCCATCAGTCTACTCTCGAACATCAGTAAAGTAATAGAAGGGGGTCATCAACAGTGCTATCAACCGGCACTTGTTTTGCAATAATCTGCTCACTGACGCCCAGTTTGGGTTCCGCCAAGGCCACTCAGTTCCTGACCTCGTTACAGCCTTGGTTCAAACATGGACAAAAGAACTGAACTCCCAAGGTGAGGTGAGAGTGACTGCCCTTGACATCAAGGCAGCATTTGACAGTGTGGCATCAGGAAGCCCTAGCAAAACTGGTGTCAATGGGAAACAGGGGGACAATTCTCCACTGGTTGGAGTCATACCTAGCACAATGGAAGACGGTTGTGGTTGTTGGAGGTCAGTTATCTCAGCTCCAAGGCATCACTGCAGGAGTTCCTCAGGGTAGTGTCCTAGGCCCAACCATCTTCAGCTGCTTCATCAAAGACCTTCCTTCCATCATGAGGTCAAAAGTGGGGATGTTTGCTGATGATTGCACAATGTTCAGCACCATTCGCGACTCCTCAGATACTGAAGCAGTCCATGTCGAGACGCAGCAAGGCCTGGACAACATCGGGGCTTGGGCTGACAAGTGGCAAGTAACATTCGCACCACACAAGTGGCAGGCAATGACCACCTCCAGCAAAAGAGAATACAACCATCGCCCCTTGATGTTCAATGGCATTACCATCACTGAATCCCCAACCAACAACATCTTGGGGGTTACCATTGACCAAAAACTGAACTGGACTAGCCACATAATTACTGTGGCTACAAGAGCAGGTCAGAAGCTAGGAATCCTTCAACGTGTGACTCACCTCCTGACTCCCGAAAGCCTGTCCACCATCTACAAGGCACAAGTCAGGAGTGTGATGGAATACTGAAACAAAAACAAAAATTGCTGGAAAAACTCAGCAGGTCTGACAGCATCTGTGGAGAGGAAGACAGAGTGTGATGGAATACTCCCCACTTGCCTGGATGAGTGCAGCTCCCACAATACTCAAGAAGCTTGACAGCATTCAGGACAAAGCAGCCCTCTTGATTGGCACCACATCCATAAACATTCACTCCCTCCATCACCGACATACAGAAGCAGCAGTGTGTACCATCTACAAGATGCACTGCAGGAATTCTCCAAGGCTCCTTCAACAGCAGCTTCCAAACCCACAACCACTACCATCTAGACGGACAAGGGCACCAGATAGATGGGACCACCAACACATGGAAGTTCCCCTCCAAGTCACTCACCATCCTGACTTGGAAATATATCGCTGTTCCTTCACTGTCGCTGGGTCCAAACCCTGGAACTTCCTTCCTAACCGCACTGTGGATGTACCTACACAACGTGGACTGCAGCGATTCAAAGGCAGCTCACCACCACCTTCTCAAGGGCAACTAGGGATGGGCAATAAATGCTGGCCCAGCCAGCGAAGCCCACATCCCATGGATGAATTAAAAAATTTCAAAATTTCACATGTTGCCATTTCTATGGTATTTACTATTGGGAATATTTTCTGTGCCTGGTTTTCATATTTCAAGTACAGTTTTATGATACTTTGCAAAAAAGTAAAATAGCAGACACTCGCCCTGCGGCCATTTGTAAACGGCATCTTTAGGCAAAAATTAACCAAAAAAGAGGAAATTATTACACATGGGTATGACAGAAGTGCGACTCAATAAAAATCACAATTTGCAAAACTCCCAATTTGTTTATTAATGTCCTTCAGGGGAGGAGACCTGCACCACTACCCAGTCTGGCCCACATATTCCTCCTGTCCCACACTGCACAATGGACCCTCCATCATCTTCTCAGGAAATAAAAGATAGTCAATAAATTTACCTTTGCTGGTGTTGCCACATCCAAAATATAAAAATAAAATTCAATTAACAAAGGATCCTAATATCTCCAAAAGACACTACCTGCTTACTTTAACAAGGATCAACATTTTGATTATTGAGCACCCCACTGTAATCAATTTTGCTATGTATAAAATGCAAATTATTTGCTAGAATGGTTTTGTGAGAGAACATCTTATGGCTCTTTGTTAGCATTAAACTTCATTTTTACTTATGAGACCGCAATATGAAATTGAGTTGTGGCACAACACACCTTTCATCACTCCTTAAAAGACCCATGCCAGTGCGAGGGAATCAGTTCTATTGCATCTTTGATATTGGTGCAATTTGATGTTTTGCATGAGAGGCATAAACATGCAAAATCATCTGATGGAAATGGCCTCACATCCCTAATTAAGGTGCATCAACTGCAGTGCAACTTTGCAATGTGGTATTTTGCAAATATGCAGTGTACACACGCAATCTGCAATCAGTTGAAGATGAATGAACCCTGAAGTGCTTGCCTGTTGGGTCAGAACTAGATCAGGCTTGGCTGCCAGTTCCACAGTCAAACAGTTTGCCAACACTCATCGTGTAAACAATTAAATGCACATTGTAGTGGAGCACTGCTGCTAGTAATTGGACCAAAAAATTGACAAGTTCTCACATAGCTCCAATATAGAAAGTACCTTTACAACACAGGTAAAAATGAGAAAAGGTAACTGAGCATAGTGCATCAGCTCTATCAGTGGAAGTCAAACTTTAAAAACGAATTTTTGTGCTTTAAATTTCCTTTAACTTATTCTTTCAAGTACACTCAAAAACTGACACTATTGAGCATAGATGCAGGTCCATTAAGCACGCATCAACCAGCTTTGCTTTACCAGAACAGGCAGCAGTGTAATCAGAGTTTGTGACCTTATCTGCCCAGTTGTACTGCTCTCAAATGCTCTCCAAGTCTCTCTTCTCTTTTAAGACTGTCCTTTAAAACCTACCTTTTTTTTTAAAACTAAGCTTTTCATATCCTGTCCTAATATGTGGCTTATGTGCTTCAATTAAAAATGTTGTTTGATAACAGTCCTGTGAAGCACCTTGGAACATTTTGCTACATTAAGGTGCTATATAAATGCAAGTTGTTCTCCCTTGGTATACTTGGGCAAAGGTTGTTCCATTCAGAAAACAATGAAAAGTTACACCAAGCCAATGTTTCAAAGGTCAATTAAGCTAAAGCACTTGAGTACAAAATCTGATTTGATTGTTGTGTTCCATCTACTGGAAATTTTATCTAACCAGATATCAAAACTCCCCAAATCTGGTTCAAGGGGTAAAGCAGTACAAGCTATTAAGCCCCATGGCTTGACACCCTGTCTTTACTGAGTGAGCTGGAAGCAGAATGGGCAGCTTCAAATCCACTTCAGTATCTCAGGGTTAGAGGGCAAGTGAAGGGGATATTGAAAACAAATAATTGCCAGAGTTCATGCACTAATTGTTATCTAATCATCCCTGCGGTTCTTGCCTGTTGGGTCAGAACCAGATCAGGCTTGGTTGTAGATCCACGATTGAACTGTCTGCCAACATTCATTGTGTAAACATTGTAGTGGAGGACTACCACCACGAATTAGACCATAAAACTGACAAGTACTCATACAGAACCAATAGAGAAAGTACCTTTAGGTGCTTAACAAAAGGAAGGGGTGGTGGTGGGAAAGAACACTTAAAAATGAGAGAGGGATACTTGTTGGCTCAATAAGTTACACATAGATTTTTTGAAAAAGGCCAGTCATCCAGGTTCAAAACCAGCTCAGGCAGATGATATCAGTCACCTGTCAGTAGGCCATCAGGATCCTATTTATCACATTAATCATTTAGATCACCATAATTCAGTTCCTAATATATGTAGGTCTACAGTACAAAACTGTCAGGGATTGACAGTTTCACTCAAAAAACACAATGTTTGATGTAATAAGTGGGGAAAAAAGACACTGATGCAATAGAGGCACTTTTGTGATATTTCAGAAGAGATGCATCACTTAGGAGTTAGGAGCATCACTACGCAACTGACCATACTTGGTCAAATGACAAAACTGGATGCCAAACATGAAAAGGTTTCATTGGCAAGCACCCATCACTTTGCGGATCATCAAGAATTTTTTGGATTTGGACATGCACCAGGTCAAGGTGGGAGACTTGGAAGTGAATTAAAATCAACTAATATTGGAAACAATAAAGCTGTATTACGGACTCGAAACGTTAACTGTGTTCCTCTCCGCAGGTGCTGCCAGACCTGCTGAGTTTTTCCAGGTATTTTTGTTTTTGCTTTTATTTTAGTATTTTATAGAGAATGCATCTACTCCCCTTGTGTTTATTGATGCTGAGCTGGATCGAAGATAACTCAGTACAATATGTGCAAATCTTTCTAAGCTGGAACTCAAAAGCACATATTTTCCAGCACACTTTTTTAAGGCTAGCCTGTGTATTAAAAGCAAGAAATGCAATTCAAATCTGAAGCAGCAAAATTATAATGCTCTTCCTTACATTTTTCTCTCTTTACTCGCATGAATCATTGGTTGCAAGGGGCCTGCCTTAGATGATTAGAGGCTATGCAAGATGGGAGTCCATTAGGCATAGAGAAAACTGGGAGAGGAAATGCCTAATTTTCAATTATTTTCCATGGAAAGTCAAAGCCTTCTGGCATTTTTTTTTTAAAAAATGGGTAACCTAGCAAAGGCAAGAATTCAATTTTTGGGAGACGATGGTAGAGAATAGGGATATGTGGTTATATCATATCTTTCTTTGTGGTATGATGCTTTACGACATCAACCAGATACAACACATTATCTCTCCATGAAATATATTGGTGATGCACGTCTATGGATTTTAAAAATGAGCATCTAATTATTTATCTCTTCACTAAACTTTTATAACTGGAAGATGCAATATGTGAGCATGCTATTTGTTCACCATTGGTTGAAATTTAGCTCAGATCAATTAGATGAAGGTTTTCCTCTCTTTGTTGATCATAAATTGAACTGTCTCAAACCATAACTAAGTGATAATGGACAAAAAGGCCACCATAATTTGCCAATCACACCAAGGACGTAGGACATGGCTGGTGATATGTATACATTCATACTGGTACAGTAAAGGAATTCTCTTGAGACTGGGGCTGAAGGAATATTCCTGGATCAGTGATTTGCTTACTCTGAATCTGGCTGTACTTGCCCTGATCTGGGAGTACTTCAAGCTGACACAGTGATGCAAGTGGGAAGGAAAAACAAAAAAAAAAATGTTCCATTCTCAAGTAACAACATGCTATTTGAATAGAAGATTCCCCTCCCAAAGAAATATAAAATTTCTGCATGTAATGGCTGTAAAAAGGTATTCTCAACAGCATACTGAAACGAAAACCAAACAAAATTTTCACAGTATCTGTTTCTACTAGGCAAATAAAATTATATCTAATAAAACTAAAACAAATACCTGTGCTTTCGTTTCTTGGGTGTTTTAGTACCGAGACTGGTACCATGACAGTGGGGGGAGGGGAGTTGAGTGTGCCAGATGCCTGAGCTTGCTGCAGAGGTGGAACTGTGGAACAATATTCTGATGGGATATTAGGGTTAGGGCTTGGACCAGTTGGACTCATCATTGTCTTAAATGCTTGAGCTGCAAAAGACCAAATAACATGCGCTGGTTTATGAACAGTTGACCTGAAACTACCCAACTCTTTCCAAAATCACTATGCAAAATGCTTCGAGCAGTCGTTCACAGTAATGCATCAAATCACCAACATAGGTGAAGTTAAATTCATTCAATGTCTTGAATTCTGAACCTGTTTCAAATGGAAAATGGTACAGCCCTTTAGGTTCCACATCAATTGCCATCAGATTTGCTTTTCTTCCACCCAGCCAAAGTCTAACTTTCAAGGCAAACAAAGTGAGAAATATTTTGATAAAGAAGTTAAAAACTGCTAGCTGAAAAAGCTTACTAAACAGCCCAATCTGCACCACAGGTTGTAGCATTTATAATCCAGCAGTTTAGCACCCAATTATTTACATTATAATGTAGTCAGATCATTCCAAAATTATTTTGTACAATTTTATAACCTAACAACTGAGTGTTAATCATGCTAATGATATACATGAGCTTACAAATAATATATTTGGCTGAATATATCACACAAACATTTTCATATTTTTTTCCTCAGCAGAACAGCAGAAAGCAAAACTTACATACTTACCAAGAGGAGGAATAAGTATGAGCTCCACTTTTTCCCTCAGTTTCTTTCTTGCTGAGCTAGGGAAAATTGTGACCATTTACACACATGAATGATTGTGAAGTTCATTTTCTTTCTTTCTCTCTTCTTTTTTCTATCTTCTCATGATTCTCAGTGAACTCCAGTTCCAAGGGAACCAGAAACCATTTGTTGACAGGTTGCTCAACTTTGGAAGCATTGCAGCAGTCAGTTGTCGTCATCCAACACCCACTTTGCTGGGTTCTAGAAAAAGGTCACCTCAAAACATTAACTCTTCCTATCTTGACAGATGCTGTCTGACCAATTGTATTGGGAAGGCAGTGGCATATTGGTATTTTCAGCGTAGTAGTATTCCAGAGACCCAGGGTAATGCTCTGGAGACGTGAGTTTGAATCCCTCCACGGAAGATGGTGAAATGTGAATTCAATAAAAGTCTGGAATTAAAAGTCTGATGATGACTACGAAGCTTTTGTCAATTGTTGTAAAAACTCATTTTGTTCAATAATGCCTTTTAGGGGAAGGAAATCTGCCATCCTTACCTGGTCTGGCTTACATATGACTCCAGACCCACAGCAATGTGGTTGATTCTTAGATGCCCTCTGAACATGGGCAAACAGGGATGGGCAGTAAATGCTGGCTTAGCCAGAAATGCCTACATTCCATTAATGAATAAAAAAAATTTACAAAATTTTCAAGTAATAATCCACTTTGTATGAGTCATTGAATAAATGGAATGATGGCCAATTATTTCCCCTTAGTGCTAATGGGCAATAGATATCGACATCATGACTGCCCCATGTGAGATCAGCTAACAGTGGAGAACCAGGATAGTTGATGGGGGCCTCCTGGTTTAATTGAATACTCCACGAGGCAGTACACTCATCCAGGATCATCAGTAGAATCTAGAGTTTATTTTCTGTGACAAAGCTTCAGTGTTTCCAGATTTGAAAAGCTAGTGTTAGAACCTTTAAAAAAGAGCTAACACACTTTTTTCCCTATATGACAACAGAGATTTTACTTCAAATATTCAGGAATGTGAACCTATTTGTGTATTGCCTTCCTTGCACACTTGGATGGACTCATCTGAAAAGGTTTCACTTTTATTTTTCAAACATTTACTGGGCTCCCACTCTTCTGCAGCAAGTATCAGCATTTCTAAGCTGAATGTCCTTCAGTCACATGACTTCCATGTTCACAGGGGCAGTGACTTTAATGATGTATATTCAAAATAAAAAAATAGTCACATAGCCAGTTATTTAAGGCAGAATTAAGCTGCATGACAACTGAGGTGTGGGATTAAAAAGTGCTCATCAGCTAACTCGTTAGAAATTTGATTTTCACATTAACCCTTTAAAAAGATTGATTATTAGGAGTTCTCAAAATTCACTGATCCAGTTTAGAGTCATGATGCACATCTTGCGTGAAAAAAGGTCTACAACATTCAATTGTGACTATGGGATAAATATGCCAACCTTCACTTTAGGAAGCAGTTTATCAATAACTCAAGTAAAACTATTGACTTTAATCATAAAATGCACAACTCAAAGAACTGGGTGGTACAGTGGTTAAACATTAACATTTCACCTCTGGCATTTGGGGTTAAATGCTTTTCAAACTGGTGAAATTGAAGTCTCTACCACTTTTTTTGGGAGTGCGTCTGCGATTTAAATACACGTTGTGAGTGCACGGTTGCTTAAAGGGGCCCATTTGTGCACAGCCTGCATGGGGCCAATCGGGGACTTCACTGGCGCGCACTTTGAAGGATCGTCACAGTCATCAGTAAGACCAATGTGAAATGAGTTCAAGCATTGCCAATTAAACCACCTGCACACAAAACTGCCCCAAATTCTACATTAATTCTCAGACACTCATTCTGGCCTCAGTATGTTTGGATGTGGCAAGTATAATGCTTACGCTCGAGCTTGCAGGGCCATCAATTTTTACAACTACAAAACTGTCTTGTGATGGCACCTTCAAGGAAATTAGCTGATCTCAACTGTGAGCTGAGAACAAAAACAAATTACTACTTCTGCACACAACTATTGGAGAGGAGAGACTGCAAGTAAAGACAAAGGGGTATTTTTCCACTTTCATATCATCAACTACTGCAATTTTGAACCAAAAGTGAAAAGACACTCTAGAGCGAAGTGTTTATCTTACAGTTCTGACGAAAATTCCTCCTGTATCACGGAACATGGTGGAACCTCAACCAACACAAGGTGTTGTCCTCAGTCAATGCATACCTCGCTTGTATAAAATATTGCAATACATAGTGTTTGGATTTACCTGCTTTGCACTGGCAGCCAAAAAGAACTACATGACTGAAAATCTAACAGCCTAAGATATATCTTGTATTTGGATACCAATTTGGAAATCTCTAATTTAAATACTTGTTAAATGAACAGAAGTCCTGATGTCTAGTTTTGTTTCAATTTGGCCAAAATAGGTTAATGTCTGAAAAAAGAGAAAAGATTCCATCCCAATAAACACATTAAAAATAACTTTTGTTGTGAAAATCTGGTTCATAATTCATATGTTTTAGAATATAAATTTTAGCTTAGGCTGGAGGTTAAAGTGTTATATGTATGATAAGTGGACATCTGATTGAGAAGCTGATTGATAAACAACCCTGATGTGAAGTCAAATCATATAAGCCTAGGTTTAATTAACCTGTGTTTGACTTATAAGGTTGATGGTTAAAAAAAACCGTTTGGAACTAGAGATAGTTTAGTTAAGTTGCATTTGTATTTGTGGGGGTTAGGAATAAGCTATAGCATTAAGTTTAGGTTTTAGCTTTAAGTTTAATACATATTTTTCTAATTGCAGGTTCAAAAGATGAAAACTGGAATCTAGTTCATTTTTGAGTGGACACAGCAGATCTAAGGCTTTGTTTGTGTATCTGCATTTTTAACGAGGTGTTACGACTCTTGCATGGGTTTAAGGGAGTTAAAATAAAGAAAAACTGGGCTGTTGCCTAGCAACGAGAGTCTACACAGAGAAAGGGAGAAACAGAAAGCAATTTTAGTTCAGTTGGAAGCAGCTGCCAGAAGCTGGATGCAGGAGAAGGAACTGTAGGAAGCAGGTTCCAAAAATCAAAGAAAAAAGTCCCCAAAACCAGGGAGTGGAATGAGAAAAGTCCCAAGAGGACAGTTAAGTCAAAGGACAAAGACAGGAATCTGGGAAAGGTCCCATTAAGTGAAGTTAAGTGAGAGGAGCAGAAGAAGATTCCAAGCTTAAAGAGAGGAAGCTGCAGGACACAGACTTAAAGCAAAATAGACTTGTGAGAAGCCAGGAGATCGTCAGGTTAGTGACTCCTTAATATGGGCACGTGAAGCAGTGGTGTTCTGTTGGCACAGCTGAGCATCTGAGAGTGCATGGAAGAAAATTTGAATGGATGCAGCAATCCCAGGGAAAGGAACTCCGAAAGGAGAGTTCAAAACCCTGGAGGTGGATCGTTGTGGAAAGCATCCAAGAGAAAGTGTTGTTTGGGTGAAGATTCCAAAGCGGATCCTTTGAAAGTCGAGATTGGAAACCCTCGTGTGAAAGATAGAGTTCAGTGAGACCAGTTGGCACATGGTGTGACCAAGCATCGGTGGGGGGGGGGGGGGTTGATGAGAGAACAATGCCATCTGTTTGGGGTGACATCTGTTACTCTGTTTCAGAGTGTGGTGTATCTGATCACAGGTCGCCTATTGGTTTACATGGACTATGTGCTAACCATGAATATTAGAATATAAGATAGCTTTTGTAACTTGTGTTATTCTTATGAATCTGTAAATATCTGTAAAGGTATAGTTGTGGGTGAAGGAATATTGTAATATAGTTCATCTTTTCTTATTTAATAAATGTCTTATTCTTCTGTTAAAAATTCATCAGCTGACTCCTGTGACTTAGTTTAGTACCTACCCTCCACATTTCTAAGCAAAAGATAAAAGCTAGAATCTATCAAGCCGGGTTCCACCCTGGGATCCAACTTGTCCAGTAGTAACATCAGCTGGAATCATAACAAAACAAACAATAGATGTCCCATTTCTGGACCCCTGAGTACAGCCAAGATGTCTATCGTTATCTCCATAAAAAACTGAAAGCTAGTAATTCTGGGAAAGAGGGTTGTACTACCCCATTAGAGATAGAAGTTATTCACATGGATTGCAGAATTAGAGCTGTCTTGAAGGTAATATAATTTGGTTGCATTTTATGATTGAACTACTCCAAAGCATGCTACATTGCCATAGGGATAGTGATTCAGGGTGGAACATTGGTTAAAAGGTTCTTTTGTTTAATTTGTCTGTGTGCTTGCTGACAGAAACAAGCAGTTAATTTGGGAACAGAGACAATTGCAGCTTTGTTTTGGTGCAGACTGCACCTCACCAGGTTGAGAAAGCCAACAGCAGATGGCAGTCAGTTAGGCCTGCATTTCAAGCAGAGAAATACTAACCTCATCATACAGCATGAGGAATGTTTGGATTTTGAGGAAAAAGCAGCTGGAAGATTTGCTCTAGCTTGCAGCAAGTGAAAGAAATCTAAAGTAGTCCTCACAGAGCTTTTTGGCAGAGAGCAGTCAATAAGAGTTAGTTTAGAAATCTGTCGCGACCCAAACAAGGAGCTGAGGCATCCACAACCATGAGGTCTGTAACGAAAAGGTAGAGGATCAGAGCCAAAAAACTAATGGTAGGGCTCCCTAAAAATCTTACTTCGAAGAATAGCTGGAACACAGGAGAGAACTTAAAGTGACTTTGGAGGGGGCTGATTCGTCATCAGGAAAAGTGAATGAACTTCAAGATTTCCTAAGATAAGGGAAATCTTGGGGGGAGTAAAGGATGGAACCTAGTTCATAGCATAAGCAGTTATAAACTGGAGTGTTAGGTTAATAGTGCTTGCTTTGTTTAATTTTTATATACAATAGAGTTTGTTTATGTTTAAAAACCATGAAATCTTGCGGTGTAGTGATTTAAGTGATTAACTTCCCCCCATCCAACATTCTCAAAATGCCCTTTAACTCCTGGAGCAAGCAACGTGTGCTAAAGGATGGTAAACATAGGCCTAACAGGATGCACACCTCAGAATAGTCTGCTGTGGTAAGCTGAACTTGATATCACTGCTACATGTGCACGTTTCTAAGCAGAGCTGCTGGATAGCAATCAGGAGAGGGAATCCTACCTGAGATTTCTTTTCCGCAACTCAAAAGATGTTGAAACCAAATGCAGAACTCCCATCACCAACCAAGAAAAAAAAATCAGGTACCAGCATAGACCAGATAAAAGTCCAGGAAATTTTCTGGTTAGTACAACTCCAACGCACAACACAGTGCACTAACACACAGGCATAATTTTGAACAAACATTGGGCTCTTAGTCTATAGTCATGTTGCCTACTGTTCTAATCCACATGCTGTTATACTGGCAGTTGGTCCCAGTTGCATGTTTGAGTTTGCTTAGTGCTATAATTATATATAAATAGCGGAAACGGTGGCAGAGTGGTATTGTCACTGGACTAGTAATCCAGAGACCATGGGTACTGCTCTGGGGACCAGAGAAGCAGAGTAATCCACTGAAGACCCACCTTGAATCCCACTACAGCAGTTGGTGAAATTTGAATTCAATAAAAATCTGGAATTAAAAGTCTAATGATGAGCATGAAACATTACTGATTGTTGTAAAAACCCATCTGGTTTACTGCTGTCCTTCAAGGAAGGAATTCAGCCATCCTTACCTGTAACTCCAGATCCACAGCAATGTGGTTGACCCTTAACTGACCTAGCAAGCCAGTCAGTTGTATCAAACCACTAAAAAGTCCAAAAGGAATGAAACCGGATGGACCACCTGGCATTGGCCAAGGCACCAGAAACAACAATGGCAAATTCAGCCCTGTTGACCCTGCAAAGCCCTCCTTACTAACAACTGGGGCTAGTGTCAAAATTGGGAGAGCTGTCTCACAAACTAGTCAAGAACACTCTCAAAATCGTGTCTTGCAGACAATGTCCCAGGCACCACCATTACCATCCCTGGGTATGTCCTGTCCCACCGGAGGGACAGGCCCAGCAGAGATGGCAGCACGGTGACTTACAGGCAGGAGGAAGGAAGGTCCTTTTAAACCAGGACAAGCTTCAGAGTGAACGGAAAGCAGGTGATGCTCACTGAACCCTGTACTTAACAGCTAGGTTTTTCCCCAGTAGGGTAGGGTTTGCTTCTGGACATGGAAAGGGTCCAGAAGGGAAGAGTGGAAATTGGTATTTGTACTGAACTATAGTTTAACAATAAAACAGTTGTGATTCACAGAATGTCTTCTGCTGCCTGATTCAGTAAATAGATATCCACCTATTAGACACCCCCCTCAGCTGATGAATCAGTACTCCTCCATGTTGAACACCTCTTGGAGGAAGCACTGAGAGTGGCAAGGGTACTTCATTGTCCATCAAGAGTGACTCGGTAACACTACTAGGACCTGGCCAGCGTGGTCTGTAAAGGACATAGCTGCTATACTGGGTCTGCAACAGGTGGTCAGGGAACCAACAAGAGCAAAAACATACTTGACCTCATCCTCACCAACCTGCATGCTACAGATGCATCTGTCCATGACACTATCGGTAGGAGTGATCACTGCACAATCATTGTGGAGACGAAGTCCCATCTCCACATTGAGAATACCCTCTGTGTTGTGTGGCACCACCACTGTGCTAAGTGGGATATGTTTCCAACAGATCTAACAACTCAAGACTGGACAACAATGAGGCACAGTGGACCATCAGCAGCAGCAAAATTGTACTCAACCACAACCTATAACCTCATGGCCTGGCATATCCCCCATTCTACCATTATCACCAAGCCAGGAGATCAACCCTGGTTCAATGAAGAGTGCAGGAGGGCATGCCAGGAGCAGCACCAGGCATACCTAAAAATGAGGTGTCAACCTGGTGAAGCTACAACACAGGATTACTTGCATACTAAACAACATAAGCAGCAAGTGATAGACAGGGCTAAGCGATCCCACAGCCAACAGATCAGATCTAAACTCTGCAGTCCTGCCACATCCAGTCGTGAATGGTGATGGACAATTAAACAACTCACTGGAGGAGGCAGCTCCACAAATATCCCCATCCTTAACAATGGGGGAGCCCAGCACATCAGTGCAAAAGATAAGGCTGAAGCATTTGCTACAATCTTTAGCCAGGAGTGCTAACTGGATGATCCATCTCAGAATCCTCCAATGGTCCCCAGCATCACAGATGCCAGTCTTCAGCCAAATCAATTCACTCCATGTGATATCAAGTAACAGCTGAAGGCACTGGATACTGCAAAGAGTAGGGGCCCTGACAATGTTCCGGCAATAGTACTGAAGACTTGTGCTGCAGAACTTGCCGCGCCCCTAGCCAAGCTGTTCCAATACAGCTACAACACTGGTAATTAGGGATGGGCTACAATTTGGGACGGGTAATAAATGCTGGCCTAGCTAGCGACACCCACATCTTGTGAATGCATAAAAAAATGCTATAAATTTGTCTCTTGTTAGAAAAACCCCAGTTAACCAAAATATTGAAAAATTCAATACAGCTTTTAATCTAAGTGCTTTAGCATTGCTGTAAAAAAGAGACACGTATAAGCTTTGTGTCTTGCATTCATCTGGACACATCACAAGAATGCCAATAAGGGGAAAACAACAATTTATACTGTAAGTGAAGAGTGTGTTGATTGGTTGGCAAGTAGCGTTGCCATGGAGAAAGTACCAGTGATGGTCAAGATTGACCCTGATTGGTCAAGGCAGTGCCCTGAGGAATGAGTCAGCGAATGGCTGTCACTTACTTTATTTCGCTGAAACAGACATAATGTGTGTACATGTTCTGTCTGCAAACAGGGACCTGTGTATTAACATACATAGCTTCCAATACACGCAAATGCACCACACTGCGAGCCCGACTAACAATCAACTTGGCCGTCAACATAAGTCTTAGCACACGGAGGGTTATTTAGCAAATGTTGTCCAAACGCAGTATCACATCTAATGTTGGACACTGTGTTGAGTTTTGCAAACATGGGCAATGCCTTGACCAATCAGGGTCAAAGCTTGGTTTAAATTTCAAACAATGCTTGGCAGTTAACCGTCAATGGTGCATGGTCCATGGCAATGCAACTTGCCAACAAACAGCACTATTTACATAAAGTATAAATTGTTGTTTTCCCCTTATACTGGTATTCTTACAACGTGTGCTGATAAGTACAAGACCAAAAGCTTAGGCATCTCTTTTTTTTCCAGCAATACTCAAGTTCTGTGCCACCAAACAACTACTTTAGCATTAACATGAAGATGGATACTATTGTTTTTAATATTTTGGGAATATGGTGGTATTCTGTAAAGAAGGATGTGTGTGGGTCCATGATTAATTAAACTGGGCAAGGTGGTGGGGGGGGGGGATTCATAGAAACAGCTTGTCTGTGAGAGTTGAAAGATCAAAAAAGGTAAAAGGTGCCATATGTACACATTTGTAATGAGAGGCTAAGGTGAAGTTGGATTTATAAGTAAATAGGTTGGGTTTGAAATCTGCTTTATAAGTAGGGACTTGACTTCTCAGCTGTTAAATTTCAAAAGGGAGTTTAGAAGTGACAAGGGGCTTCTACAACTTACAAACGTTTCATAAGTAAACAAGGGAAGGTTATTAAATTTTATTTGACCCCAAAGTGGGGGCAATGAGAAAACATAAAAGATTTTTATATTTCGGAAAAGTTGAGTTCAAAGAGGTGCTTAGAAAAATGGAATCCAAGATGAAAGAGAAAGAAGATACTTAAGAAATGTTTAGCAAAGTTGTGGGTGGGAGGGGAGATGTCCTGATACCAGCCCTGTGCTGAGAAAAGGTGTAAAATCTGAAACACCCATCCAGTCAAACCAAAAAAAATCTTTGTTTCATTAAGTGGTCTGTTTCAGAACATGCTTGGATCTCCATGCAGCGTGGAAGAGAGTGAGAAGCTGTGTGAACTGAAATGACAGCAGTTTTTGCCTTGGGTAATATTGCTGAGATTTTTAACTCCCAGAATCCAAAAGGGAGCTGTTGACAAGTAGTTTACTTGTGTTCCGATCAAGTGAGTTTTTTTGCAGGATGTTTTGTAAGATTTTTTTTTAAACTATGTAGCTTTAATCTTGAGAAGTATTTTTTCTTGTTACTAAATCTTATAAATTTAAAACCCTAAAAAAATGTTACAGGGATTCTATGCTTCTGGAATCAGTAGCTTTTTACCTTGTTTTCAAAATGCAAAAAAACGTAAGACAAGTTTCCCACTGGGATTTGGCTTGCTCAGCAAATAATATCTGCTGTTGTTTAAATGTCCACCGCAATTCACGACTGGATGTGGCAGGGCTGCAGAGTTTAGATCTGATCTGTTGGTTGTGGGGTTGTTTAGCTCTGTCTATCACTTGCTGCTTATGCTGGTTGGCATGCAAGTAGTCCTGTGCTTCACCAGGTTTACACCGCATTTTTAGGTGTGCCTTAGTGTTGCTCCTGGCATGCTCTCCTGTACTCTTCATTGAACCAGGGTTGATCCCCTGGCTTGATGGGAATGGTAAAGTGGGGGATATGCTGGGCCATGAGATTACAGGTTGTGTCCGAGTACAATTCTGCTGCTGATGGCCCACAGCGCCTCATGGTTGCCCAGTCTTGAGTTGCTAGATCTGTTCAAAATCTATCCCAATTAGCACGGTGGCAGTGCCACAAAACACGATGGAGGGTATCCTCAATGTCTCCACAATGAATTCAAGGCATGCATCTCAAAATTTATACAAACTGCAAACAAGTTACGGCAGTTGCTTCAAGTTTCCCTTTGCAATTTGAACTCAGCATTTACCATTAGCTGTGCCATAAAATGTGAATAAAAATCTGGAATTAAAAGTCTAATGATGACCATGAAGCCATTGCCGATTGTGTAAAAACCCATCTGGCTCAGTAATGTCCTCTAGGGCAGAAAATTTGTTGTCCTTCCTTGATCTGGTCTACATATGATTCCAGACCCAAAGCAATGCGGTTGACTCATAAAAGCCTTCTGAAATGACCTAGCAAGCCACTAAGTTGTATCTAACCGCTACAAAGCCTCAAGAAAGGAATGAAACCGGATGGACCACCCGGCATCAGCCTAAGCACCAGAAATGACAACGCCAAACTCAGCCCTGCCGACCCTGCAAAGTCGTCCTTACTGACACTCAGGGGCTAGTGCTAAAATTGGAAGAGCTGTGTCAGATTAGTCAAGCAACAGCCTGAGATAGTCATCCTCACGGAATCATACCTTACCGATAATGTCCCAGACACCACCATCCCTGGGTATGTCCTGCCCCACCAAAAGGGTGGCAGAGGTGGCAGCACAGTGGTATACAGTGGGGAGGGAGTTGCCCTGGGCATCCTCAACACCAACTCTGAACCCATGAAGTCTCATGGCATCAGGTCAAACATGGGCAAGGAAACCTCCTGCTGATTACCATGTACTGCCCTCCTTCAGCTGATGAATCAGTGCTCCATGTTGAATATCACTTGGAGGAAACACTGAGGATGGCAAGTATACTGAATATATTCTGGAGGGGAGACTATAATGTCCATCACCAAGAGTGGCTCGGTAGCACCACTACTGATTGGGCTAGCTGAGTCCTAAGTGACATAGCTGCTAGACTGGGTCTGCAACAGGTGGTGAGGAAACCAACAAGGAGTTCTCCATGCATTCAGCAATGGTGATACAATCAAGCAAGATAAGCAACTAATCACATTGCAGCATTCTCACTGTCAGCAAACCAAGAATTTCAAAGCACTGATTATCCTTCATTTGTAATATAACTTTAGAGAGAGCAAAATAAGGCAAGGGTAAAAGGATAAAAAGGCAAATTCTCATTGCGTTCAGTGATTTCTAATTGATGGAATTATGCAGGGGCTTCAACAGTACACCTAAGAGGAGCACTGACAGCAACTTGTGAATTTCCGTGTTTAACTGCACACACAAGAAATTGAAGCAAGAGAAGGCTATACAGCTCTTGAGTCTGTTCCACCATCCAATATCATGGCTGAACTGATCTTGGCCTCAACTCCACTTTCCTGCCTGTTCCACATAACGCTCAACTCCTCTGTACCTTCTGTATTTAACTGCTGTATCCATATGTTGCTGTCAGTTTCAGAGGAGCAAGGACAACGGATGGTGATGGTTTCACCATTATTACTCGCCAAAACCCAGACCAAAAAAAACGAACACCATAATTTGCAACTCTTTCCAAAGCAGTACAAATTATTTGTAAAACATACAAGTTAATGCATGCTTAAAATATCCCATCTTCAATAAAACATAAAGCATTATTCTTTGAACTCAAATGTCACTTGATAGTTTAATAGGAAGCATGCAAAGTTTTCAGATGTCCATTTCAATTGTGGAAACATTGCTTGCGAGAGAGAATTTGAGAGGAGGTACTAGTGGTCATAGATCCATAGGCTTGTAAAGTACTGCAAGTGAAGCTATGAATATCACAAACAGTATACTGGCACAACACTCGTTCAACTGAAGTGTTTTCTCCACTACATTGCGCATAAGAACATTTTGTAAGAAACAAGAGCAAGAGAAGGCCGTATAGCTCTCACGCCTGTTCCATCATTCAATATCATGGCTGAACTCATCTTGGCCTCACCTCTACTTTCCTGTCTGTTCCCCATAATCTTCAACTCCCCTACAGCTGAAAACTTGTCTATCATAACCTTGAATATATTCAATGACTCAGGCTCCACTACTCTCTGGGGTAGAATTCCAAAGGTCAACAACCCTCAGAAGAAATTCCTCCTCATCTTGTCTTAAATGGCTGGCCCTTTATTCTGAAACTGTGTCCCCACATTCCATATTCCACCACAAGGGAAAACAACCTCTCAACATCTACCTTGTCAAATCCCTTCAGAATCTTTATGTTTCACGATCACCTCTTATTCTTCTAACCTCAAAGTATAGGCGCAACCTGCTCAACCTTTCCACATAAGAGAGAGCCCCTTCATCTCAGGAATTAACTTAAGTGAACCTTCTCTGAGCTGCCTATGTATGAGTACATCCCTCCTTATTTGATGCCAAAACTGTATGCAATGAAAAGACTTGAAAGGGTCAAGATTCCCCCACCATTCGCCACTCCTATTCCAGTTATTACCTTACAACCTTATCCTTTTCACAAAAAAGGATGATTCACATTGGATAAAATTCCTCAATTTATAGGAAGTCATCAGTACCTCACCTCAGTGCTCTAATTTCTGACCATTTGCAGCAAGTGATAGGAATGGAAAGAACAGCAGAATCATTGAATCAACCAAGACAGGAGGAGGCCATTAGCTCCATAACATGCCAGCGCCAGTTCTTTGAATCAGCTTATCCAATTAGTCCCACTTCTCTGTTCTTGACTCATAGCTCTGCAATTTATTCTTGTTCAAATATTTAAACATACAAGTTGGATGCTTAGCATACAAAACATCTTGCTAGAAGCTGACTACCCATAAAACTGACCACGCCCCTCGCTCAAATTAATCACCACTACGAGTTACAGCTCATTGCACCTGTTTTTGGGTCTTCAAAAAGGTTCTTAAAATTCAATATTCTTTTAGACTTTAAGAGCATTAATAGGCATGTTTAAAAGCTTTTAATATACACTTTCTAATTTGCTAAACAACTGACTACTGTACAATATAACTGGTAAGTGCTTCTGCATAATTTTATAAAATCACTTTCAGTTGTTTAAAATTGGGTTAGACACAAGTAGTTGATTAGAACATCTAATTAAAAATACTTATTTTTGTGATAAACACATTTTCAACTGTATTGTTACAATTGAGCCAAGGTTCCACTCAAATTTATCAAGGGACATTTTCAAAGCAATTTTGTTCCAAAAAACATTCCAAAATGCTGTTTGATCGTAGTGGTTCACAGCAGATTTATGTTTGCCATATGCAAATATATTTGAGTGGACACTTGAGACAAAAAAAAGTTCTCAAAACTCAAACTAGAGGGTAATTTCCACCCAAACCACCAACTGCACCCAAAGTGAAACTCCAGACAACGGTGTAGAAGAAAGCATAATTTTGCTGCATCGCACCACTGTGCTCTTTAAGTGAAAATAATTTTAGATAAACATTGGAAGCTTGAAAAAAATATAGAAGTGAAACCTAGAGCCAGTATAAACATCTGTGGCAGATATGTTTGTGCTCAACAGCTGCTCTGCTTTTTAATTGTTATACAGACAGAAGGCACAAGACAATACAATCTCAACCATTTCCAGCAGTGCTGCATTAATTTTCTCTTCAGCGCTGTTGGTTGGTATTTTTGCATGGAGCATGAGCCCATAATCCTCCAAAATCCACACGTGCTTTCTGGTAAATGGATAACAATTAGGTAGGAATCTTGTTCAACTTTCCATTCCCTTTCCAGAAACAGGCTAAAACAATGTCCCACAATCATCCTAGTTCAAGAGCAATAACAGCACACAAGAAGTTGGAAAGCATAAATCCACTTGTGCACAGCCACTGACTTCACATCTCAATAATATCTTTTGTTTGTGTATCCCATTAAAACTCAAGTTGACCATTTACTTCACATACAAAATTTAAAGTTGAGATTCTTTGCAGATGACTGACTTAACACATTAGACTCATATAACATAAAAACATTGAACATATCAGAGAGTCATATTAGACTTAAAACGGTAACTGTTTCTTTTTCCACAGATGCTGCCAGAAGTGCTGAGTTTTTCCAGCACTATGTTTTTAATCACTGACTTAAATGTACTATCTTAGTCGCAATGCCAAGTTAAGGTTTTTGTAGAGATTTTTTTTTAAAAATTGTAGTCCATTGGTTTGGTGCTATGACAGTTCTAGTGCTAGCTATTGAACAGCTCAGAACCTATCGCGGGTTTTGTTGCCACTATGCAAAAACATTGTAATTTTGTCGATTGGCTCCCCTTTTCTCCCTTAGAGTCAGAGTCAGAGATATACAGCACAGAAACTGGCCATCAAGCACCTATCTATTCTAATCCAAATTTCCAACTCCTGGCCCATAACCCTGTATGCCATTGTGTTTAAAGTGCTCATCTAAGTACTTCTTAAATGTTGTGAAGGTTCCTGTCTCTACCACCTCCTCAGGCAGCGTGTTCCAAATTCCAACCACCCTCTGAGTGAAAAAATTCCCTCTAAACCTCCTGCCCCTTACCTTAAATCGATGCTCCCTGGTTATTGACTCCTCCACCAAGGGGAAAAGTTTCTTCCTATCTGTGCCCTTCATAATTTTGTATACCTCTATCAGGTCTTCCCCCCCACCCCCACCACACACCCAGCCTTTTCAGCTCTAAGGAGAACAACCCTAGCCTATCCAATCTCTCTACACAGCTGAAACGCTCCAGCCCAGGCAACAGCTTGGTGAATCTCCTCTGCGTCCTCTCCTGTGCAATCACATCCTTCCTATAATGTAGCGACCAGAAGTCCAGCTAATTAGCGTCCTGAAGGCACTAGCGTCCTAAATGGTTCAGTTGCCAGGTATCTGTCACTACATTGCCCAATTTGTGTTTCTTCATGAAATAAGCCTCATTAAGTTAGTGCTAGCACCCTATTTGATCAGAGATTCCCTGGTTTGTCCTGATCTCATGTTCACACATGACATTTTAACAAGCAGTCATCAAGACCAAGAACCAAGAGTTATTGTATGGAGGAGGATAAAGTGATTTTCCCTGTAGAAGGAAGGAACCCATCCCAATAAAACAAGAGCATTCTTCTAACTAATGGATAATCAAGCTTAACATTGCAAAAAGACATTGAAAAAGTTTAGAGCCGCTTACCTTTCTGTATGCTGCTATAACAGACAACACAAACACGAGCTTCCTTGTTTTCCAAATACTGCAGCTTACACTTTTGATTACAACAGGCAGCACAGAAAACCTAGAAAAGTGATTGCATCAGTGCCATTGTTAAAACAAATAGCACAGTAAAAACAAAGAACCACACTTGTTGTTTGGCATTTTTAAGACATACAAAGTTAGCAAGTATGGCGGACTCCAAAATAGAAAACTCCATTATTACATTCAAAGTCAATATTCAACTTCAAGTTATAATAGAAAGTGCATAAAAGAAAAAAAATGTGTGAAGATAAGAACATAGGACTGTAGAGAAGGCCATTCGGCCCTTTGAATCTGCTCTACCATTTGGTAAGATCAGCCCTGTTGTCTACTGCTGCTCCTATTTGTATTCTTGTGACTTCTGGGTGAACCCCCAAGCACTTCTTCTGGGGCACCTGAGGTACAAACCCCCAGAGATCAGAATGTCTGGGCAAATATGTATAGGGTTATATTTTCTATATGTATATTACATACATGGATACAGTTTAAGAAAAACTTAAGTTTATTTAAAAATAAACTTATTTTAAGACAGAGACAAGGAGAAATTCTCTCTCTCTGAGGGTCGTTAGTCTGTGGAATTCTATTGGAGGATGGGTCATTGAATGTATTCAAGGCTGAGTTAGACAGATTTTTGATAGACAAGGCAGTTGAGCTTTTGGGGGGGGGGGGAGAGACAAGAAAATGGAGTTGAGAACACAACAAAATGTATTACAATAAAAACTCTTAGGCTTTCACAATCTTTCACTGGTTGTGAAAAATAAAAATAGTGAAAATTATTTCACAAAACATAGACCCAAGTGAAGGAAGCAAGAGCAGAGCTGGCAGGAGCACAAGTATATTTGGAGAGGAGGCCCAGGCCCACATGCAAGCTCAGTGGAGGCGGCAGTATATATTCAGCAAATCAAAAGCAAAAGAGTGACAAGACAACAGATCAGCAATTTTTTGGCATTACTGTTTTTCCTTCTCTCCAAGTTAAGGCAGAGGGTTAAACTAAAATTTAATTATCAAGTCATATTCAACTCAACACATTAATTCTGTTTCTCTCTCCATAAATGCTGCCAGACCTGCATATTTCCAGCACTTTGTTTTAATTTAAGAAATTTAATTAGTAAGTGACATGAAAGGGCATCTCAGTCCCATTGAACTCACATACTGTGTCATGTGAAAGCAACAGAATGCTTGTGTCCTGGGTAACCACATGTGAAAGTAGTATCGTCAGCTGGAACATCTCAAGCTTCCGGTTTCAGAGCCTGAGCAGCAGCTGATGCCACTGCAGCCTATTTGTGAGGTGAAGAGCCAAGTGGATAGCACATTCCAGGAGGTGGTCAACCTGCAGTTTGAATGTGTGCAGGCAGAGAGGGGATGACCGCCAGATAAGGAATGAGGGCCAGGCCGGTATTCAGTTTTGAATATTGGTGCGGGCAATTGTTCCTCTGTGGTGTGCAGCCAGAGTCAAGTCCACAGCATCATGGATTGGCGCAGTGAAGAGGAAAGTCAGGATATTGATAGGGGATTTAATAATTGGGGAAACAGACAGGCATGCATGCAGCCTCATTCGTGATTCTAGGATGGTATGTTGTCTCCCTGGAGCCATAATCAAGGATGTCACTGAGCAGTTGAAGCACCTTCTGAGGGAGGAGGATGAACAGCTAGACGTCATGATCCATTTTGGCACCAAAGTCAGAACAAGGGATGAGATCCGGTAGGCATATTTTAGGGAGCTAGCAAATAAATTAAAAAGCAGGACCTTAAAGGCAGCAATCACCAGGTTACTCCTGGTGCCACACACTTACAAGTACATACATAGGCAGATTGCGCAGATGAATGCATGGGTGGAGTGATGGTGAGGGAGGGAGGGCTTGAGTCCTGGAGTATTGGGAGCAGTTCTGGAAGAGGTATGTACAAGCCGCACTCAATAGGGCCAGGGCCAATATCAAGGCGGGGAAGTTTTTCTAGTGCTGCTGTGGAGGGTTCAAACTCGTGTGACAAAGAGATGGGAACCTGAGCATAGATACGAACAGAGGGAAGCAAATCGGGAAATGGAAGGCAGAAAATTACTGAATATGGAATGCAGAGGAAACAAAGGTTACAGCAAAGTAGATGTTCAATGATTAAAGCACCATATCCCACAGCAGGCAGCCATTTGGCCCATCAAGTTCATGCTAGCTCAAGAGCAATTCCATTCAGTCAGTCCCATTCCCCCCACTTTATCCCGTAGCCTTTCAAGTTAATTTCACTAAAGTGTGCATCTAATTTCCTTTTGAAATTGTTTGCTCTACTTTGCCCATCATTATAGGCAACAAGTTCCAGGTCATTACCACTCACTGAGATGCTGTCCCTATCACTAGAGGCTAAATGTTAGAAGAAGCATTTCTTGCCCAAAGCCTTAAACCTGTGTCCCTTGTCCTTATACAATTAGCTAATGGGAACAACTTTTTTCTGTCCATATATTCTAAATCTGTCATTATCTTGTACATCCCTACCAAATCTCCCCTCAATTTCCTTTGCACCAAGGAAAACAACCCAGCTTCTCCAATCTAATTTTTTAGCTAAGATTCCTCATCCCTGGAACCATTCTGGTAAATCTCCTCTGCAGACTCACATCCTTCCTAAAGTGTGGTAACCAGTATTAATAGTATATACTTCAACAGAAAAAGTTCAGCAAACAGGGCAAATAAGCTGAGGGCACAGATGAACTTCGAAGGATATCATAGCTATTACTGAAACATGGCTTGATGGGCGGAAATGGTAACTCAACATTCCTAGTTAAAGGGTTTTCATACTGGTAGTGGGGGAATTAAAAAATGAGGAGTTGCAATGTTAGTTAAAGAAACAATCACAGCTATGAAGAGGATTGATACGTTAGAGGAATCATCAAATCAGGCCATATGGGTTGAACTGAAAGGGGAAAAGGGGTAATCATATTGCTGGGAGTAAACGCTTGACCATCCCAAACAATTCAGAGGGAATTAGAAGAGCAAATTTGAGAAGTGCAGAATCAACAGGGCTGTAATAGTAGGAGATTTCAACTAGCCCAATATTAAATGATCAGTGTAAAAGATTTAGAGGGAGCAAAACTCTTAAAATGCATTGAGAATATTTTTTGTCAGGAAATAGCTGAGTAAATAGCAAGGCAACTCAGGACTTCATTTTAGGGAATGAGTTGGGCAAGCAGAAAGGGTATTATTAGGACAGCACTTTGATAGTAGTGATCAAAATTCAGTTATTTTAACATAGTTATGGAAAAGGACAAAGATAGACCAAGAGTAAAAGATGTAAATTGGGCAACGGTCAATTTTACTAAGCTGAAGCGTGATTTGACAAAAGTAAATTAGAAAACAGCTACTTGAAGGTAAATCATTGACAAAGCAGGGGAAGCATTCAAGGAGATAGTGAAGGATCACTACAAATATGGTTCCACGAAGAATAAGGTTGGGACTCACACCGCACCACAACCTCTTACTCCTACAGAATATCAAGTATGCAATGTAGAAAAGGTTAAAAAAAGGGAGTCTATGCCCATTACCAAAAGCAAAATACTGCAAAGCTTGGAAGATGATCAACAATCCAGGGGTAAAATTAAAATTGAAATTAGGAGAGCAAAGGGGCACATGAAAAAGTTACTGGCAAGTAAAATCAAGAGTTGCCCTAAGATGTTTTATAAATACATAAAGAGCAAGAGGATAAATAAGGCAAAAGGGTAAGGCCTATTAGAGACAAAAAAAGTAACTTGTGTGTGGAGGTGCAAAACATGGGCATGGTTCTTATTGAATGATTTGCACCCCTCTTTACAAAAGAGGGTAATGAAGACATGTTGTTAAGGAGAAGGAATGTCAAACATTGGATGGGATAAACACAGAGGGGAAACATTAAGGAGTTGAGCACATTTGAAAGTAGATAAATTCGCTGCTAAGAGAATCAAGGAAGGAAATACCCAAGGCTCTGACCATCATTACCAAATCCTCTCCAGCTACAGGCATGGTACTGGAGGACTGTTGTTTAAAGAGAGGAAAGGGTAGATCGTATTGTTAAAGGTCAGTCAATGGTAGGCAAATAATTGGAAAAATTCTGAGTGACAGTACAAATCGTCACTTGGAAATGCAGAGATTGGATTTTTTGAGGTGACCAGATATGTAGATGAGGGCATTGCAGCTGATGTAGTTTATATGGATTTCAGCAAAGCCTTTGACAAGGTCCCACATGGGAAACTTAAGAAGGCAAAGGCACATGGGATACAGGGTAATTTGATAAGGTGGATTCAAAATTGGCTTAGTTGTAGGAGACAGAGTGATGACAAAAGAATGCTTTAGTGACTGGAAGCCAGCGTCCAGTGGCATACCACAGGGATCTGTGCTCGGTCCCCTATTATTTGTCATTTATATAAACGACAGATGACTATGTGGGGGGTAGGATTAATAAGTTTGCGGATGACACAAAGATTGGCCGGGTGGTTAATAGTGAGGTTGAGTGCCTTGGGCTACAGAAAGATATAGGCAGGATGGTCAAATGGAATTTAACCCTGAAAAGTGTGAGGTGATATACTTTGGAAGGAGTAATTTGACAAGGAAGTATTCAATGAATGGCATGACATTCGGAAGTTCTGAGGAACAAAGGGACCTTGGTGTATGTGTCCATAGATCTCTGACAGCAGAGGGGCATGTTAGTGGGGTGGTGAAAAAGGCATATTTGCTGATAAAGAATATGCCTTTATCAATCGAGGCATAGATTACAAAAGTAGGGAGGTCATGCTGGCTTTGTATAGAACCTTAGTGAGGCCAAGCTGGAATACTGTGTGCAGTTCTGGTTGCCACATTATAGGAAGGATGTGATTGCACTGGAGAGGGTGCAGAGGAGATTCACCAGGATGTTGCCTGGGATGAAACATTTAAGTTATGAAGAGAGGTTGGATAGACTTGGGTTGTTTTCACTGGAGCAGGGAAGACTGAGGGGTGATCTGATCGAGGGTTACAAGATTATGAGGGGCATGGACAGGGTGGCTAGGGAGCAGTTGTTCCCCTTAGTTGAAGGATCAGTCACGAGCGGCCATAAGTTCAAGGTGAGGGCAGGAGGTTTAGGGGGGATGTGAGGAAAAACTTTTTTACCCAGAGGGTGGTGACGGTCTGGAATGCGCTGCCTGGGAGGGTGGTGGAGGCGGGTTGCTGCACATCCTTTAAAAAGTACCTGGATGAGCACTTGGCACGTCATAACATTCAAGGCTATGAGCCAAGTGCTGGTAAATGGGATTAGATAGGTAGGTCAGGTGTTTCTCACCTGTCGGTGCAGACTCAATGGGCTGAAGGGCCTCTTCTGCACTGTGAGTGGGTGTTTTTGTGATTAGAAGGCAGTTCCCTTGGGGCTCTGCAGGGCTCAATAACACTGTTTTCTGTGGGGTTCAGCACTAGATCCTTTGCTCTTTGTGGTATATACCACTGATTTAGACTTAAATGTAATGGGCATGATTAAAAAGTTTGCAAATGATGCAAAAATTGGCTGTGTGGTTGACAGCAAGGAACAAATCTGCAGACTGCAGGAAGATAGCAATGGACGAGTGAAATGGGCAGATATGGGGCAAATGAAAATCAATCTGGAAAAGTAAGAGGGTAAAAGATTACATAATAAACGGTAGGATATTGAGAAGTTAAAGAAACAGGGGGACCTTGGAATGCTTGCCTACAGATCTATGAAAGCGGCAGGGCAGATAGATAAGGTGTTTAAGACAGCATATGAAACACATTCCTTTATTAGTCGTGACATAAAATATAAGAGCAGAGAGGTTATGCTGGAACTGTATGAAACACATGTTAGACCACAACTACAGAACTGTACACAGTAGAGTTCTGGTCGCCACATTACACAAAGGATGTTATTGCACCAAAGGAGATATACAAGG
>NC_054470.1:153749383-153944383 GCF_017639515.1 Carcharodon carcharias
TGATCAGAGTCTCAGGGGAGAGGCTGGGGATGCGGGGTGGGAGGCCCAGAAGCCACCGGACCTTAAGGTAGTAGCGGGGAGGTGGGAGCCGCCCAACTTCAGAAAGGGGCCAGAATTGGCCACTTAAGGGCCTCAGTTGGGGCAAGGGTGGGCTTTCCCATTCGAGGCCTTGGCCACCCCAGTAGGAGATCGCTGTGTGGTTGCGGCGGATGGGTACCCGGAAGGAATCCCGTCTCTTCAATTTCACGTCTCCCCCCCCCACCAAAACCGCCGGTGGGGGAGTATAAAATTCTAGCCTATAGTCGTAAAGTTTAGGGGAGGTCCCAAAACAGCGAATGCAAAATTGGCAGTAAGTGGTACAGTGTGAATGAAAATTATCGTATTCATAATTGTTTTCTTAAAATAAACCATTCTCATATATAAGGCATTCAATTCTATGATTCTCTCCTTTGGTTCTAGATAGCTGTGGTCATGGGTTCATGCACAGCAGGAGGAGCATATGTGCCTGCCATGGCTGATGAAAGTATTATCGTGAAGAATCAAGGGACAATTTTCTTAGGAGGTCCACCTCTGGTACATATGCATATAATAACCTCAATATTGCTTTATGTTTGGGGAAGTAAAAAAAAAAAGTAAACTCCCAATCTCCATTGCAAATTCTTGCATTATCCTGTACCCTCATCAGACACCAGGATCAATTTTACTTAAAGTCTGCTTTTGTCTATAGTTGGTTTTCCCTGTATGTGCTACCAATGCAAAAGCCCTTCAGGGGCTATATTTACCAGGACACTGACGTTGAAGTGTTTACATTCGTGTTACATTTCACTTTACTTTGGAAAGTAACAAATGCAAGTTCTAACTAAAAGATTTAGAGACTCTTTGTCTTAAGTAACTCCATTTGATCATAATCTCTAATCATGAATTATTTCACTGTTTAGCAATCACCGAAGCACAGTCCGACATGCACAGTTGTTGGCCTTGTCCCTGATTATTGGAATTTGTATTTGAGACATGACTTCAAGAATTGGTTAGGAAAGGTACTTTTAAATGCCATAGGAGCAGGAGTAGGTGATTCAGCCCCTCAAGCTTGTTCTGCCAACCAGTTAAATCGTAGTTAACCTGTTTCTTAATTCCATCTAACCACGTTGGTTTGTAACTGTTGTCTGACAAAAATCTATCAATTTCAGCTTTAAAATTATTGATTGACCTAGCCTCACTAGCTCTGTGGGGGACGGAATTTCAGATTTCCACTACCTGTTATGTAAAGAATTGCTTCCTAACATCAACCCCTCAACAGCCTAGTTCTAACATTAACGTTATCCACCCCTGGTTTGGACTCTCCCATCCGAGGCAATAGCTGTTCTCTATTTATACTATCAGCTCTTTTAATCATTACCCCTCAATCTTATGAACTCGAGGGAAAACAAACCTGTTCTTATACTAGAGTAGTGAGGCATGCTAAAAACACAGGACAAATTCAGTTGTGCTTTTTTTGAGCAGTTGTACAATGCAATAATTTTACCAGAATTACTTTGTGGAGTAGAAGTTCAGCTATTGCCTCCTTATGTTTTATGGTTGAAAAGATGGATGGATTCTTCCTTGGTTGCTTTTGCCACTAATAGCCATGGTGTTCCCTCACAGGGACTTGCCATGTTATCAAGTTACAAAACTTTAATTTAAGAGAGGAATTTGAGAGTGCTGGGTTGTCTCAGAGAATGAAACTAATCAATAAACATGAAGATCCAATGTGAGGATTGTGAATCAAAGATAGTGCCTGAAAAATAAAATTATGTTATTTAGATGATATTGATTGGTTGCGGTTCATTGCCATTAATATTTACAATGTGCTAATTGAGTCTTTCAGCCATTGTTATTTTGTCCTATTTTGCTGTTGGCCCTCAGTGGGAGATAGGAAATGACAACTTCAAGTAGATTTGAGTAGTTTTGAGGCTTTGTGTGCATGTTCTTAATTTAATTTTGAGTGGGTATTTATTTTTGGGAATGTGGAACTGTTTCTGGTGTAACTCCAAGATTCACGTCCATGGGTTATGTTGCAGTGTTACATTGTTTAGATATTTGGTGGCCCCAGGAGGTATGTTATCTGTAGGAAATTTTCATTTATAATGAGACTGAAAATAGTTACTGCAGTTATCCAGATCTGAAAAATTAAAGCTGTCATTTCTTCACAGATGTCGTGTATTTTCAACATCCTCTGTCTTAATTACTGTAATATCATTATTAGCATGGAGGTTTCTCTCCCGTATGTTCAAAACCACAAATAACCATGATGTGTTTCTCAGTTAATCTTACCCCAGTACTCTAACTTTGATCAGTTTGAATGAAGAGAAAGAGTAGGGCCCATTAAGGACCATAGTGATAATTTGTGTGTGGAGCCGGAAGACGTAGTTAGGGTTCTAAATGAATACTTTGTGTCGGTGTTTACAAGTGAGGGGGTTGATGTGGGTATGGAAATCAGGCAGAAGGACTGTGATATAATTAAAGAAATTAGCATAGAAAGGGAGGAGGTTCTAAGTGGTCTGGCAGGCTTAAAAGTAGATAAATCTCCAGGCCCAGGTGAAATGTATCCCAGACTATTGAGTGAAGCAAGGGAGGAGATAGCAGTGGCGCTGGCAATAATTTTCAATACCTCTCTGGCCACAGGAGCGGTGTCAGAGGACTGGAGGACAGCCACTGTGGTACTTTTATTTAAGAAGGGAGGAAAGGATAAACTAGGGAACTACAGGCCAGTCAGTCTAACCTCAGTGGTGGGGAAACTATTGGAAGCAACTCTGAGGGACAGAATTAATCTACACTTGGAGAGGTAGGGATTAATCAAGAACAGTCAGCATGGTTTTTAAGGGGAGGTCATGTCTGACCAATTTGATTGAATTTTCCGAAGAGGTGACCAGGTGATGCATTTGACGCAGTCTACTTGGACTTCAGCAAGGCTTTTGATAAGGTCCCGCATGATAATGAAGGTAAGAGCCCATGGGATCCAAGGCAATTAGGCAAATTGAATCCAGAATTGGCTGAGTGGCAGGAAGCAGAGGGTGATGGTCGAGGGGTGTTCTTGTGACTGGATACCTGTGTCCAGTGGGGTTCTACGGGGATCGGTGTTGGGTCCCTTGCTGTTTGTGGTATATATAAACGATTTAGACTTGAATGTAGGAGGGTTGATCAGTAAGTTCGCGAATGACATGAAAATTGGTGGGGTGGTAAATCATGAGGAGGATAACCTTAGATTACAGGAGGATATAGATGGGCTGGTCAGATGGGCTGATCAGTGGCAAATGGAATTTAATCCGGATATGTGTGAGGTGATGTACTTGGGCAGGACAAACAAGGCACGGGAATACACGGTGAATGGCAGGACCCTGGGAAGTACTGAGGATCAGAGGGACCTTGGTGTGCATGTCCACCGGTCCCTTAAGGTAGCGGGTCAGGTAGATAAGGTGGTTAAGAAGGCATATGAGATACTTGCCTTTATTAGCCGAGGCACAGAATGTAAAAGCAGGGAGGTTATACTGGAATTATATAAGACGCTGATTAGGCTAGAGTATTATGTGCAGTCCTGGAATCCTCATTATAGGAAGGATGTGACTGCACTAGAGAGAGTGCAGAGGAGATTTACCAGGATGTTGGATGGGCTGGAGAGCTTTAGTTATGAGGAGAGATTGGATAGACTGGGATTATTTTCCCTGGAGCAGAGGATATTGAGCAGGGTTATGACTGAGGTGTATAAAATTATGAGGGGCATAGATAGGGTGGACAGGAAGGAATATTTCCCCTTTGTGGAGGGATCAATAACCAAGGGGCATAGATTTAAGGTATGGGGCAGGAGGTTTAGAGGAGATGTGAGGAAGAATTTTTCCACCTAGAGAGTGGTAGGAATCTGGAACTCACTGCCTGAAAGGGTGCTAGAGGCAGAAACCCTCATAACATTTAAGAAGTATTTGGATGTGCACTTGTGATGCCATGGCATACAAGGCTATGGACCTAGTGCTGGAAAATGGGATTAGAATAGTTAGGTACTTGTTTGACCAGTACAGATTAGATGGGCCAAAGGGCCTTTTTCTGTGCTGTAGACCTCTATGACTCTATGAAGTCTGATAGTGATAAATCTTACCTGCAAGCTACAATACAAAATAGCTAAAAATGTAAGACAACATTACCAAACTTCTGAAAGTAGATGTAGGAATAAAGCACAGAATACTGGAATAAAAGTAAGAGTATATTGGAAATGCACAGTTAGTTATCAGCATTTGAAAGCAATACGTTGATTAATGCTGAAGGAAATAACCCTTCAGCAAAACTTTATTAAGAGCCTACATTTCTGCTACCTTCCATGCTGGAAAGCAGAAATATTTGAAACTATTGTTGACTTGTGTTTGTACAGGTAAAAGCTGCTACTGGTGAGGAGGTTTCAGCTGAAGATCTTGGAGGTGCTGATCTCCACTGCAGGTAAACCATCTTATGTAATGTCTGTTGGAAGTCTTACTGTCTGCATATTCAGTGCAAACAAATGTGCCTGTCATTCTGCCAGGCTTAAAACTGTACTTTGGCAAGGTCTATCAATAAAAAACATTACCTATTGATGTTTCTTAAGGCAGTTGTTACAGTTATGGATTTATGATCCACAGTACACTGTCTCACAGTGTAGTCTATTATATGGATCTTACCATTTGGATCAGAGTGTAAGGTCACAATTAATGCAATGAACAAACCTTACTGTAACACATGAGCAGCACAGATTGCTGAAAAATAGCACCCTAGGTTTTAGTTCTCTCAATTACTTTGACTAGTGGGGTACCACAAGGATGTGCTTGGGCTCCAATTACTCTCAATGATCAATGATTTGGATGTGGGACTATATGTAATGTTTCCAAGTTTGCAGATGACACAAAACTAGGTGTGAATATGAGTTATGAGGAGGACACAAAGAGGTTTCTATGCGATTTAGACAGACTGAATGAGCAAGAGCATGACAGATGAAATATAATGTGGAAAAAAGGACAGTTATCCATTTTGATAAGAAAAACAGAAATGCAGTATATTTCTTAAATGGTGAGAGATTTGGAAGTGTCGATGTCCAAAAGGACCTGGGTGTCCTTGTTCAAAAGTTACTGAAAACTAACATGCAGGCGCAACAAGCAATTAGGACAGCAAATGGTTTGTTAGCCTTTATTGCAAGAGGATTTGAGTAAAGGAGTAAAGAAGTCTTGCTGCAATTGTACAGTCTTGATGAGACCACACCTGGAGTATTGTGTGTAGTTTTGATCTCTTTACCTAAGGAAGGATTTGCAAGCCATAGAGGGAGTGCAACAAAGGTTCACCAGACTGATCCCTGAGATGACGGGTTTGTCCTATGAGAAGAAATTGAGGAGACTGAGCCTATACTCTCTAGAGTTTAGAAGAATGAAAGGTTATCTCATTGAAGCATATAAAATTCTTACAGGGCTCAACAGGGTAGATGCAGGATGGATGTTTCCCCTGGCTGTGGGGCCTAGAACCAGGGGACACAGTCTCAAAATAAGAGAGAGACCATTTGGCACTGAGATGAAGAGGAATTTCTTCACTCAGAGGATGGTGAGTATTTGGAATGCTGTACCCCAGAGGGCTTTTGAAGCTCAGCCATTTAATATATTCATGTAGAGATCGATAGATTTCTGAATATTAAAGATATCAAGGGATATGGGAATATTGTGGGAAAATGCAGTTGAGGTAGAAGATCACCAATTATCAAGTTGAATTGCTGAGCAGGCTCGAGGGGCCGAATGGCCTACTCATGCTTCTATTTCCTATGTTGCTGTGTTCCTTTGTAATTTACTCGTGAATTCTGCAGGAAGTCTGGTGTAACCGATCACTACGCCTTGGATGATGCTCACGCACTTCACTTGGCACGAAAGGCTGTACGAGATCTCAACCATCAGAAGAAAGTGGATGTAAGTACATAACTACTGAATGAATAAACCTGTAAAATTTGGAGCTTTGCCTCATGCCCTTATTATACAACATTTTAAACACAGAATTTATACTTATGGGTTGTGTTTATTGAGCGTACAAATCTTAGTCCTCAGCTGCTGAATCACTAATTTGATTCCATTGCCCTCACTTAAACCTGCTTATAAGGTCACTGAATTTTAACAACCATACCTAGCAAAATGACCCAGAAACCAATATGTATCACAATGTCACAATAATATGACAAACATTTAATTATCCCTGTGATCAGCTTATCAGTATGACCATGGCCTCTTGAGCCATTAGGCTTTTGTTGGTAGATTAGTGACTTTTTGAATCAAGGGAAGATGATTAAGGGAACACCACCACCTGGAAGTTCCCCTCCAAGTCACTCATCATCCTGACTTGGGAATATATCGCCGTTCCTTCACTGTCGCTCGGTCAAAATCCTGGAACTCCTTTCCTAAAAGCACTGTGGGTGTACCTACACCACATGGACTGCAGTGGTTCACGGCAGCTCACCACCACCTTCTCAAGGGCAACTAGGGATGGGCAATAAATGCTGGCCCGACCATCAAAGCCCACATCCTGTGAAAAAATTTTTTAAAAATTAGATTCTCTCTTGCTAGAGATTGTCATTGCCTAGTATTTATGTGACACGAATGTTGCTTGCCACTTATCAGTGAAGTCTGTTGGCATGACAAAATGTGAGAATCGTTTGACAAGGAAAGTGTTTCAGAGCTGGCCAGGTGGAGGTGGGCTCGCCCCCAACTTTTATGCTGTTGTGTGGGGACATCGCCCCAAGTGTAATATTCACTTCATTATGTGAGAATTCCAACATGAAAATAATCACTATTCAGTGCTGGCCAGTTGAGGTGAACCCATCCCCAACTATTATGCTGTTGTGTGGGGACACTGCCCCAGCATAAAATTACTTCAGTATGTGAGAAGTCCAACATAAAAATAATCAGAACTGCATCTTATAATGAACCAGAACAGATAGGAGAAACAAGAATAGGAGAGCATCTCAGTAGTAAATATGTGAAGTTTAAGAGAAGGATTAGAAATGACTCAAGTAGGACAAAGATAGTAGATTGAAATAGAGCAAATTATGAGAAATGAGGGTTGAACTGAAGAAGGTTAATGGAGAAAAAGTTTTGAAAAACGATGAAACAGAAAAACAATGGGAAATTTTTATGGGGTATTTGATAGACTTGCCATGGAGAAAACATGGTCATGGCAACACCTCGTCCATTCAGAGTCAGCGTGCCAACCAATCAGCACCCTTTTCTCCTGTAGTATAAATTGTTATGATTGTTTGAAATTTGGCATTCTTTCATTTGTCCTGATGAATGCAAGTTGAAAAGCTTCAGTGATATATCTGTTGTGGAGTATCTAAAAGACACTTGACTGTGGGTGGACTCAGCAGCAGTTCTTTATTTACTGCAAGTGTGCACACATGGGAAATGCTCTAAAAGGCAATTTGAAGTTATACAGTTTCTATCAGATATATATATATATACCATCTTTTAGGTCTAATTGTTACATCCTTAATTACAAATGAATGACTTATTCCTCACCTCCGCTGTTCAGGAGGAATTGTAAAACAATCATGGAATGACCTGTCTGTTGGCACAAACAATGTTCCAAAACATGAACTTTGCTTATCTGTCCTGACGGTTCACTGCAGTGCCTAGCATTTTGCATATCTTGACCCTGAGATCAAGCTTACGTTTATTACAGTATAACTCATAGACCATTCACCAACTTCATGGCCTGGCTAGAAGGTCATATTCATTCTAGATTTTTTTTAACTGTAGACACTTCTAAAACTTATATTCACAACTTGGCCAAGCCCGAGTAATCCCATGATGCATCCTCATATGCTTCCTCATGTCTTTCTTTTCAGCTATATTAATAAAGTTGGGGTGGAAAGGGAGAACGTAACTGACAAACTAGTAAATCCAGATGAGGATAAAACCCCCAGATCCAGAAGGCATGCATCCATCCACATATACTCAAAGAAACTGGCGCGAAGATAGCGGAGTTGCTAGTTTTTGTATGCATAAATTGCATAGAATGGGGGATTATACCAGAGGACTGGTGGACAGCTAATATTGTTGTTATTTACAAAAAGGGAACTAGAACAACACCTGGGACCAAAAGAGCAGTCACCTTAAACCAAGTGATGGGAAAGATATTGAAAGCTACACTAAAACAAATGATAGAAGAGTATCTGGAGACAGAAAATGTAACAAAAATACTCAGCATGGATTCGGAACGACTAAGTCATGCTTTACTAATCTGATAGCATTCTTTGAGAGGCAATGGAAAGAGTAGATAATGCAGTAGATGTCATACACTTGGATCTTCAAAAGGCCTTTAAAATACCACAAGGTAGGCTCATAGCAGAGATTAGGACATGCAGAGTCAGGGCAAAAATAGAAAGCAGAGAGTATGGTAAAGGGTCGTTATTCAAATTGGAGGAAGGTAAAAAGGAGTTCCACAAGGATCAGCTCTTGGACCAGTGTTATAAATAATTAACATTAAAAATTTGACTTAGCAGTAAGTAACCTTTTATGAAACTCATACCTTATTGAGCTCAGTGGTCAGGAACAAAGGTTCTCGATGGACCTTGGACATTCTGTGCAGACGCAGGCCAGGAGTAGGCTGCACGTGCACAGTTCGGCATCTTTCATTCTTCAGGCCCAGGAGAGGCCCTGCACATAGAGAGAGAAGAAAAATGGTGCAAAAACCCAGGTCAGGCGATTTGATGTGGAACGCCACAACCAGCAAGTGTCCTGACAAGGGAGGGGGACAGGGAGAGGTCCCAAGAAGTGATCGAGGTAAGGGACAATGGAGAGGGGACAGGGAGAGGTCCCAAGAAGAAGAGTCCCAGGTAAGGGACAAAGGCAGGGAACAGAAACAGGCCCCAATTAAGTTCAGTTAAAAGGAAGAAGCAGAGAAACAGGCTCCAATTAGAAAAAAGGTCTGCGGGTAGCAGAGTTTAAGTGAAGCGGGCTTGGGAGAAGTCCTGGAAGTCCAAGAGGGTTCAAGAGAAGCCCTGAAGATCCAAGAAGGCAGCTGAAGATTGGTAACTCTGGCTGGGGGTCTTTGGGGAAAATGTACCTATTTGGAGCAGTAGTGTTCTGCTTGGCATTGCTAAAGAGCTGAAAATATGCTTGCAAATTGGTGTTTGAGCATACTCCAGGTGAAACCCAGGGGAATGGAGCCTTGGAAGATGAGATTGAAACCCTGTGAGGTGGGCTGTCGTTGAAGCTGTCTGAGCTGGAGTGACCTTTGGAGAGAATTCCAAGGCAAGATCTTCAAAGGTGAAGATTGGAAACCCTCATGAGAGAGTTGAAATTTCAGTGAGATTGGTTGACTCAGTGGGCAGAATCATCTGCTCCCATTTGCGGTGGGCGTCATAGCAGGTGGGAGTGGAAAATATCAGGAGATCACAAGAATCGGTTTTACGTGGTCCTCATAACCAGTTTGCGTTTGTTGCTCCACCCATCAATGGCAGACCATGTTTCCTGCCACCACATGTCGGGAACCTAATTTCATTACTTTAGCATCTCGTTATAAGCCCTACTCACCGGAATCATTCTTCACACTGGATCATCCAGGCATGTTGGTGTGGTGTTTCACAACTGTACGTAAGCACCTGGCAAGCTGCACTTCACTTGGGACTTTGAGTTTGTTTACCTACCTTGCCTTAGGCAGCGCTTGTGGTCATCAGCGCCAGATTTCGCAGGCAGCACAACATCACTTTTAGGGGGCCTCACAAGCAGGTCTCTACCTACCACACCAGCCGTGAGGTGGGGGTGGCATTTCAACTGCTGCAGGGCTAGGGCTTGCTTGGGGAAGGGGAAGAAGTGGCCTCAGGCAAGAGAAGAGGCTACAGGGGGCGAGGGCTGTACTGGGGAAGGTGGGGGTATCCCAGGTGTGTGTGGGGGCATGTTGATCTGTGCGAGTAGCCTCAAGATGGTGAGGGATGAGTGGGTAGATGAAGATGTGAGGGTGTGTGAGAGAGAGTGAGTGGTGATGTCCCTTGAGCTGGCAGTGAGTGAGATCCCAGTGAATGCGTGATGGGTTTGTGTTTGAGAGAGTTTAGCGTGATGAGATGGTTGCCCTTACCTTGGTGACACGGATGAGATAATTACTCCTCTTTCTGCACTGGATGGCCAATCTCTTGTATGCAGCATTGGCACTGACCACCACTGCCACCGCCTCCCAAGCCAGAGTGGTGAGATAGCTGGGCCTCCTGCAGCCAGAGAGGGGGCGGAGGACATCGCGGCGGGTCTCCAAAAGATATTCCAGTGACGGGTCACTGAATCCCTCTTGGCTTTCAGAGCCATGTCTTCACTGGAGCAGTCCTGGGCGGCAAGCATTGAGAACTGTGCGCGTGGCTGAAGTTCAGATATGGCACCCGGAGTGTGGAAACGGTGAGGTAACAGCATGGCGGGCGATTCAGAGGCCTCCTGCCAGCGAGGCGGCGTGTTTCCTGTGGTCGTATAATTAATGAGGTGGGAAATGGATGATGTGTGAATACCTGCCATTGTGGCTGGCGGGTAAAACATCGCTTGGTGCAATTCTGGGATAATTCTGCCCAGTGTTTCAGATGTCAAGGTGGGTTATTGTGAAATCCATGGAATCTGTTTTGGCCACATTTTGCATTTATTGTGTAATGCGGCGTGTTTAACACAAATGGCTTGTTAATTCACATGTACCTCATGCCTACCCTGAATGTTAGAGTATATGATAGATATAGTAAATTGTTTTATCTTTCTAGCCTTGTATAGTAAAGTTTATTTTTGTTCAAAACCCATAGAACCTTGTGGCTGTATTCCATTAGCAAGTCTTGAATCTCAAATTTTGTCTACTTCAAACAAAACGTTATTGGCCTTTAACCAGATCTCACCAACAGCTTAGGCCAAGGATCATAACATAAATTGAGTACTCTTACTGGATTTCGAATCCACAAACAAATACAAGTGCTGGCACTTGTTGAGGTTGATAAGATTTCCAATATGAATTTTACTATAATGATTGAAAAGCAGAATGGCCTTGCTAATTGCTAAGACTTTTCTTGAGAGGGATGATTTTCCCTGAGTGATTTGCAATAATTAACCGAGGCTAGGTTAATCACATTAGCAGAAAAGTTGAAGTTGGAGTTAAAAGCAGGGGCTAAGAAAGCAGACATAATTCATAATTCACAGCATTAGAAGAAGGAAAAGGTAAACCAGATAGCAATTCAATTGAATTAGCTAGAATTCAGTTGCAAATGAAGCAGCTTGAAATTGGAAAAGAAATTAAAAAGCTTGAATTAGAAAACAAGGAAAAAGAGCAAATGAAATGGAAATGAAAAAGCTCGAATTGGAAAAAGAAAGAGTGTAAGAAATGGAAATGCAAAAGCTTGAGCTCGAGTTTCAAAGAGAAAAAAATCAGACACCACGAACTGGCTAGAGAAAAGCAAAGGTAACGGAGTGAAACCGGGTCTAGTAGTTCGGATGAGGAATCGAGTCCCGTTCTGAGTTTTGATGTAACAAAGAGTCGTCTTCTATTGCCTAAATTCACTGAAGATGGAATTGAGAGATAGTTTTTCTCGTTTGAAAAGGTGGCTACAAAGCTAAAGTGGCCAAAGGACACATGGACTCTCATTTTGCAAAGCATTTTGGTTGGGAAGGCTATGGATGTGTATTCTAGCTTTCGGAAGAACAATCTTCAGATTATGAGGTACCTAAAATTGCAGTACCTAATGCATACAAACTTGTCTCTGAAGCATATGAGTTGAAATTTTGGACTTTAAAGGAAAGACCGAATGAAAGGTTTGTGGAATTTGATGGCAAGAAAGAAATGCTGTGAGACCAGTGGCTTCAATCGTTGAAGTTGAAGCAAAATTTTGAGAATGTGAGGGAGCTAATGATATTGGAAGAATTTTGAAATAGCATCAAAAGAGCTATGAGGTTACACTTGGGAGACCAACTGATTTCTAGGGTATGTGAAGCAGCGGTTCTGGCAGATGGGTTTGATATATCACATAGGCAGCTGGGGGTAAACCCACAGGGAAGGTGGAGGAACAGAAAAGAAGCTTGCTTCATGGAGGAGGCAGAAGATGTTCCAGTCAAGAAAAATGATAGTGTAGAGGATAAAAGTGAGGTAAAGAAACCAGTATGCTTTTATTGCCATAAGACAGGGCATCTCAATGCCCATTTTTGGAAGTTGAACGGTAAGTTGGTGGCAGTAATAAGACCGCTTAAGGAGCCTTTAGAAAAGACTATACCAGAAAAGGAAATAGATGGTAAAACAGTGGCACTGGTGCAATTGATAGAGACTTCCATAGAGAAAGTTGCATCAGAAATTGAAACTTGTGAAAAACCCAGTGCTACTAATGTTTTTACAGTAGGAGTAGATAGAACTGAAAAATATTACAAGGGATTTAAATTGCAAGAGGAAATCACTCCATTTTTGTCCAAGAAAGAACCCAGAAAAATTGTTATCCTGAGAGATACTGGTTTAGCTCAGAGCGTATTGTTAGCAAAAGATTTGAACTTTTCTTCAGAAAGTTCGCTGAATTGGAATGTATTAATACAGGACATTGAGGGGAAGTGCGTGTCTTACTCATTGCTTAATGTCAATTTGAATTGTGCTCTGATGAAGATGCTTGTGATGTTTGAGATGCTTTTTGAAGTTGGCCTTGTGTAGTTGGAATTGTTCCAAAATTACCTATTAAAAAAGAATTTACCATGATTGAGTTCAAAAAATGAGCTTAAAGATGGAATTATGCCTACAGCTAAGGATGACAATTGGGCTGCGGCTTTAAATTAAACATGCTTTGCCAAGTTAAAGCCTGGGAGTAAAAGGAAAAAAATACGTAAGCTCTGAGTTATAATAATTCTATTTTGTTTAAATTTTGCTAATCTTTCTTGTTACATGTATTGCCTTTTGTCTTGGTTAAATCTTTGTAACTTTATAATACAATACGTGTAGATGTGAAACAAAATGAAAAGTTTATCTGTATAGAATGCAATAAGCCATTTGTTATACGTTTATGATGTTAATTACTTCTTGTAAAGAAATTGTAAAGCCATTATAAAGAAACTTTCACTGTAATGAAGCTTTCTTTCTTCCAAGGTGATAGGTATTATGATACTTATACTTAGCTTGTCGATCGTGGAGGTTGGGAACTTTTTGTTTCTCCATGGACCTCGGACTTTGTGCGCATGCACAGACCAGGAGCAGGCTGCAGATGAGGAGTTCAGCATCCTTACGTTCTTCAGGCCCTGTGTGCCTATACATAGAGAAAGGAGAAAAACGGCATGAAAACCCAGGTCTGCTGACCGTGTGCAGAACACCATAGCAAGCAGGGGGCAAGGGAGTGGGACAGAGAGAGGTCCCAAGAAATGTCCCAGATAAGGGACAAGGGAGGGGGACAGGGAGAGGTCCCAAGAAGTGCCCCAGTTAAGGGATAAGAGAGAAGGACAGAAGAGGTCCTAAGAAGAAGAGTCCCAGGTAAGGAACAAAGATGGGACAGAAACAGGACCCAGTTCAGTTCATTTAAAAGGAAGGAGCACAGAAACCGGATTCAACTAGAGAAAAGTGCTGCGGGAGAAGCCCTGGTAGTGGAAGAGGGCTCAAGAGAAGCCCTGAAGATCCAAGAAGGTAGCCAAAGATTGGTGACTCTGGCTGTGGGCCGTTGGGACAAGGGTATCTCTTTGGAGCAATAGCGTTCTGCTTGGCACGGCCGAAGAGCTGAAATGGTGCTTGTGAATTGGTGTTTGAGTGTACTTGCAAATCTAGGAGAATGTAATCTCAGAAAGCCATTAAAACCCTGAGAGGTGGCTATCATTGAAGCTGTCCCGAGTTGGAGCGACTTTTGGACAGAATTCCAAGGCGAGACCTCCGAAGGTAAAAATTGGAAACCCTCGTGAGAGAGACGACCTTTCAATGAGGTTGGTTCACTCTCAGATGTCGGGGTGGATTATTGTGAAATCCATTGAAGCCTCTGAATGAACAGCAACATGAAGAAGTTCAAATACTTCCCTGAAAATGCAAGTGTTGGTGGTTGAAACTGTAAAAAGGCAGAGAATTTTGGCTTTTATAGGTGGGCCATAATGTACAAGATAAAAGAAGTAATCGATTTTGACAGAAGATTTGTTAATGGCACGGTGCTGTTTTGGTCGTGTGAATATAGAAAGGACATTAAAGCCAGAGAGAGCATTCAGCATAGATGCACTAGGCTGATTCCAAAGACAGAAATCTATAGCTATGAAGGGAGAATTGAGATTCGGGAACACTTTCTAGTGTAGCAGGGAATGCTAAGAGAAGATTTAATAGAGGATTTTAAAAATGATTAAGGGTTTTGATAGAGTCAATAGGGAAAGTCTATTTACCAGCAGTCAGGAAGTTGCTAACAAAATATTGTGAAAAGAGTGAGGTTAGGAGAAACCTCCTTACACAGAAGATTGTTGAAGATTGTGGTTTTGCTGAAGGGAATGGTTGAGGCAAAGAGCATTGATTATTTTAAAGCTAAATTGAGCCACAAAATGTACATGCCTATGGAGAAAGAGAGAAAGCAGGGCAGTGATATTAATTTTGGACTGACCTAATAAAGAGCGTGCGCAGTTATAATTCACTGAATATCATTGACTGAATTTGATTGCTGCTGTTCCTAGTCTTGTTGAAGGGCCCTGTACACACTCCATTACATAATTTTTAAACCGGTTTGTGTAACAATCAGACAACGCAAATGTTGGTTGGACTCTGTTGATGTTTTCAACCTCTTTGGTTGATATCCCTGTAAATGAACTGTGAACCAACTAATCGGAAGGCTGACACTACAGACATATGGATCGATACAAATAATATTATTTTATACACATATGTCAAGACATACATGCAAGACACCTACATTTCAGAATGGTTTGGAAATTGCTAACAACGGTTTTACTAATGGGGTCCCTGCCTCCTTGTTGTGGGACATCTTTTCAAATACCAAATTTAATAAGGATTCAGACACTTGGCTTTTTAGATATTCTAGAGTTACAAGTTGTATTTTCTTGTTATTAAATTATTACTGTTAAATAAAATGCAAATTTAAAAATAGTTCTGAATTGTACTGCCTTTGGAGGCAGCAAATTACACTGTTCTTTGTCTCCCTAGGTGACGCTGGAAGCCCCAGAAGAACCACTGTTCCCTGCTGAAGAGTTATATGGAGTAGTCGGTGATAATCTGAAAAAAAGTGTTGATGTCAAAGAGGTATAGACTTATGAAAGGTTTTCCAGTTAGCATGAAACTATGGTTCATTCATCTGGGTTTGAAGGAACAAGCTTAAGCTGTTAAGAATGTAATTAATATGTGTGTAACACTGTAAATTGAGAAATCTTTCAATATTTTTGAGGAGATGGAGCTTGGAGACAGGATTTTCCTTTTTAATTTACACACTGAACATACATATTGACATGCAAAATGTTTTCTTGGGCTTTATTTTCACAAGGCAGACACTAAATTGGTTGGGAAAGGCATGCCCAGCAAATAATCCATTATACTGTATCTTATAGGCTTGTTGTTTTTTGGGTAGTTACTTGTAACTTATAGACTTTTAATAAACCAAATTTCTGATCAGTAGATACATATGTAGCAGGGCTGCATTATAATGGAAGAGTTTTGCTTGCAAGCCTTATCCACCGTCATCTCTGTGCTATTTGGCTCCTGGTCTGCCAATGCCTTGAATTTAAAATTCTCATCCTTGTATTCAAATCTCTTCATTGCCTCATCCCGCCCTACTTCTGTAAATTTCTCGAGTCCACAATCCTCCAGGATCTCTGCAATTCTCCAACTCTACAAAACCTCTGTGTTCCTTCAACTTTGGGCTCATGTGAATCTTCCATTTCCTTTCCCCAAGTATAGGCAGCTGTACCTTCGGCTGCTTGAACCATCTGCTTAGGAATTCCCTCCCTGAACCACTTTATCTCTCCACCCATCTCTGTTTAAGACGCCGTTGAAAACTTATCTCTTTGACCAAATATTTGGTTACTTTCATGGGATAAAAAAAGGCAGCTCATAGCAATCTCCTTGAGGGCAACTAGGGATAGGCAATAACTTGGTCTTCTCAATGACACCCACGTTTCAGTTATTTTTTTAAAAGAAATCCACCTTAATGTCTACCTTTTTGGTTTGGTGTCAATTTATATCTGATTACTCTCCTGTGAAACACCTTTGAATGTCTTACTACATTAAAAGCACTACATAACTGCCAGTTGTTGCTGATTTGAGTATGCTTATTAAACAGAAGTATTTCCAGAGAGACCAGTGTTAAATTTCTTGATTGTTGAAAAATTACCAATGAGCGCTGACTTCAGCAACCTTAAACCTTGGCTGCCTTGCCTGTTTTCAGGCTTAACTTTCCCAATAGATATCACTCATGGTTTCTTTTCATTGTGCTACAATTTGGGCTGTAAAATATATGGGGCAGAATTTTATGGACTTCCTCTGGCAGGGTTGCAGGTGGGTATGCCTGTTAAATTCCCCAGGTGGTTTTCCTGCCATCTGTAAGGATTTGGACTCTATCCTAATCCAGGGCAGGAAAATTCTTGTCGGGGAATAACCAAATTGGCAAAAAGGACAATCACTAATTTAGAATGCGAGCAAACAAGGTTTATTGGACAATAAAGATCCATACTTTACATTTCATATACGAGGCATGGCATGATACCTAAGTTGAGTGCATGTCATTCTGTCTTTCCTGTGGATCCTGGGACTTCTAGGGGTCTTTCTCTTCTTGGTTTCTTGAACTTGGTCTCTTGACTCACAAGGTTGTTTGAGATTTTAGCTTAGCCAACTTAACTCTAACGTACATATAAATCCCTTTGCAGCTTTAAGACTTCAACTCTAGTGGATTCTTTTCCAAGCCACAACTTCCCAGTCTACCTCAACTGCTGAAGCTACACACTGCCTGCTAAGTGTTTTCTCTCTAAGGCAATTAATTTAGCTCTGGGGGTGGGGGTGGAGTGGGGTGGGTGGAGGAGGGTGGGGGATGAGGGGGTGTTGGGGGGTGGTGGTGGTTGAGGGGTGGGGGTGGGGGGAACCCCGCCATCTGTTAAATTCTGCTCATGGTTCCGTAATAAAATTCTGTACAAAAATAAAAAATGGAGATTGAATTGGATGGTTGCTGATAATACATTATTGTCGTTCCAGGTTATTGCCAGGATAGTGGATGGAAGCAGATTTAATGAATTCAAAGCCTTTTATGGAGACACTTTAGTTACAGGTACAATTTCTGATCTAGAATATAGATCTGTCTGTAAAAGTACCCATATCTTTCAATGCTTCAAGGTCAAATCTATGTAAAGATTTAAGTAAAGTGTAACTTGCACTTTTATTATGCACAGATAATAACAAAGTCTATATTTGTGATCATAAACTACCAGACTTTTACTTTGTTGGTCCACCCCATACAAAGCAACAATATTTTGTATATTGTTTTGGAAAGGTACAATGATAGTTATAATAAGAACAGTTACCAAAGAAGGTTATGGTTGTTCAGAAAGAGTTTGTTACATACTGTTGCTTTGAAAGTATACTCCTCGGATAATCAGTATCTTGGAAGAATAAAAATGGAAAATAGGTGCACACCACAGAAGGTGACAGGGATTTCAGTAACTCTAGGGCAACTTAGCTACTTCCTATTTGATAATATTTATAGCAAAAAGCAGCATCCTTCTGGTATAAGCAATAGAATGGTTACTTCTCAGATGGACGATTTAGACGTTGGAGCTCCAGGACTTTTGATTGTTGCATTCCACCTGCCTGGTTCAGTCTATACATGAACTAGTCTGTTAGATGAGATAAACAAGAACAACTTGTATTTATATAGTGCCTTTAATGTAGAAAAATGAGCTCGAGATTTCACATAAGTGTAATCTGACAAAAGTGGATCTGAAGTGGCGATGTTAGGAGGATAATTAAAATCTTAGTCAGGGAGGTAGGGCGGAATCGTTCCAGATTTGCACTAAGTATGGTAGCAGGTGGGGAAAAGGATGTTTTATCCGCTGGCTGCCGTGGCGACTTTTCACACCGCATTGTCCCATTCTCGGCGTGTCCCATCTCATTAATAATTCATTCCTGGGAACCATGCTGGGTTGCTGGCGAAGTGGCCTCTGATTCGCTTGCCCGGCCGTCACCTCAGGCCTTTGGTAAACCAGGCACTGTATTTAAAGGCCGCCCCTGCACAGAGTTAGCACTCTTCAAGGAACGGGGAACTGATGGCTGCCAAAGGGAATAAACATGCTGCCCCCAAATTTAGTGACACTTCCCTATTGGATGCAGTGGAGGTCCGCTGCAATGTAATCTACCCCCACTCTGGGCGAAGACCAGTAAGTAAGGCCACCAATCCAGCATGGGAGGTGGTGGCAGCAGTGGTCAGCGCCAACGCCTTTCAAAAGAGGACAGCCTTCCAGTGCAGGAAGAGGATGAATGCTCTCATCCGTTCTGCCAGGGTAAGCTACTCTTCTCATCACTCTCAACTCTCTCTCACACACACACACACACACACACACATGTACACACCCATCACACACATGTGCACACACACACACCCATCTCACAGACACACCCCTCCATCACACTCTCACACACAAACCCCACCCCCACACACAGACATACACACACACACACACAGACACCACCCCCCACACCACACATCCACAGTGATCTCACACCTCAAGAGACTACACCACTAACAAGTTCACACACACCCTCACATCTCCAGCAGAGGCATATCCTCTGGAGCTTGTGTCCTCATTCGGCCCATGGCTCTGAGAACCACATAAACATTCCACACAGTGCCATGTGCCCTGCTCACACTCTCTCCATCTGTTTTCATGCAGGAGAAGCTGGCTCACAACAGCAGGGGCAGGTCCCAGACCCGGGGGGTGGAGTGGCCCACATTAGACCCCCTCACTCACTTTGAGGAGTGTGCCATCATGCTGACTGGTGAGGACGTGGACCCTGCTTGTGTCAGCAGTGAACACCCATATGGGGATCCTGCACCACATCAACCCCCTCTTAACGCAACTGAGAGTGTTCTCCCTCCTGTTTTTGACTCTGCTGCCATGCACTAATCATCTCAACTTGTATTCATAGGCATCTGTGCCAAGGAACCCGACACCTTCAGCCAGTCAGTCCCTCAGCTCCATCCAGGTCCTCACCTCCAGCCAAGAGGACAGCTCCTCCATTGAAGAGCTGCTTGGAAGGCCCATCAAAGCGCTACACACAATGTCTACCAGCGTAGAGATACACACCTTGGTGGAACCTAGATCTAGAGCAGGCCCGGGTTCACAACCTGGTGGTCACCACACGGACACAAGTTCTCAGCAGGAGGAGGCAGGTTCATCCGAGCCCCCACGGCACTTGAAGGACTGCTGGGAAAGAGGCATCTGTGAGATCCGAGTCAAATGACAAGCCTCTGGATTCAGCCTTCCAACTCGTCGTGGAGAGTCAGCAGAAGGCGGGGGAAAATTGCGCAGAGCTGTTGGAAGCCCTTAACAGAGTAGTTCATGACTTGGAGGAGTGTATCTGCCTGCTCTCTGATAAAGTGGTGCCCACGTGTATGCATATTGAGGTCTTCATGGGGCGGAAGACATGGAGACCCTGGTCCAGCAGAACGCAGAGATGTGCACAAACCTGCACTCCATCATGGTAGCGACATGAGTTCCTGCATTGGCAACACAAGAGGGAAATGGGACACCTCGATGTCCCTCCAGCTGCTCCTTCCCCTCAAGGAGTCATGCCGGGGTACCCACAGGGAGGAGGAGCGGCAATTAGACACCCCTGGGTCATCCATTCAGGAATCTCAGAGGCTGTCTTCTCCCTCCGAGTCTTCTCTGCCTGTGACCTCCTAAGCCTTGTCCTCTGTCACCGCAGAGGGAGCAGCTGGCCCACAGGAAGATAGCCAAAGCAATCTGCGGCCCTCGAGGCCTCAGCTCTCCGGAGGACCCACACCAAAGTCATCAGAGACAACCATTGTACAGGCTGTCTTTGCACCTCCTGTGATTGTCAGGGCAGCACCTAGAAGAAATGGCAGGCCTAGAAAAGTTAAGAATTTCTGATCACAAGCAGTGAACACGGGTGAATACATTTTGTCATTTTATAATCTGAAAATATATTCACTTCGATTTATTTACAGGCTTTGTGAGTCCTCCCCATGCATTCCCCCCTCCCCACAACTAGCAGTTTAGTTGCATGCAGCCAGACCACAAGTGATTCTGGAGGGAGAAGTGTGTGTGTATGGCAGGGCCTTTCGGAGCCTTGGGTAAGCATTCTCTCATGCGCACGGAACTTTCCTCCATCACACTCATCTCAATGTCTTGAGCATTTTCAGTGCTGCCTGCCGGGGTTCTCTTTCAGTTGTCCATCCGAGCTGACCTGCATCTCCGCCCACCGACTGATCGCATTCCCATGCAGCATCTGTGCCCGTAATTACAAGGCTCCTCTCACTTTCGATTTCAAGAAAAGTTTGTAGTGTTTTTTTCTCAGCTCCCTCGTCCTTTCCCCTCCCCCGGATACCCATGTCCTTTGCCCATCACTGTTAACCCTCCTGGCATCACCTTCCACCTCCCCACTGGCGTCTACCAGCCAGAACCCTTTTCTTTCCAGGATGACCAGGTGAACGTGCACATTCCCTACCTTCCTGAGAATCCCACCCCCATCCTCATTGACCTCCCCGACTTCCTCCTCCCCATCCCCAAGGTCCGTGTCTGCCTCCAAGTTCCCACCAACTACCCTCGCCGGGCCTTCTACCACTACAGTCACACTCTCACCCTCCCACCCTTCCGGCTCACTCTGCCCCCTTCATAGACACCATTTCCTCCTACCACGCCCACACTCATTCCGCTTTTTGGAGGCAGTCATTAACTCCACAGATTGCTCCCTTGCACGTACAGCTGGACATCACCCCCTTACCCCTTCTTCCAACCTTACTCCCTCCTCCACCCTTATTGCCTTCTCCCCCCACATCTCCGCCCCCCCCCCCTTTCCTCCTCCAGAACACCTTTCCCTGCCCCCTCCCCCTCCCCCCGAACTCTTTCCTCCCCCTGGACTCCTTCCTCCCTACGAAGCCCTGCCCCCCTCCGAATTCCTTCTCTTACCTTCCTCTCCCCTTACACCTACATCCCTAGTTGCCGCATTCTCTCCCGTTACACCCTCCTCTGCTGTACTCCCTTCCCTCCTCCCCTCCTCCCAACCTCATCTCCTACTGACATCTTCACTCCTCCCCAGCCTTACCACCCCCCACCCCCCTCCCAACTCCGTGCACCTTCCCCTCCCAGTCAAACCTAGACCACCCTCTCTCACCCCCCTGCCCACGGTACACTTTCCACTCCGACTCACAGCTGGACCTTCCCCTCCTCCACCTTAACGGTCATCCTGAGCAGCCCACAGCCAAGACTGTGATGTCCCAAAGCAGACCCCAGACATCAATGGAGACCTCCCATCTTCTGTGAGCTGCTTTGTGGCAGAGCCATATCCATGAGAATCCACCCAGCACCCAGCATGCGGTGCATGTGTTCCTCCAAGTTCCGATTGCTGTAGGGCTCCAGCATCTTCAGTTTCTCGGATATCCGCGATGTGAGCAAGGCCTTCACGGTAAGTCCCAGCTTCTGCATGTCACGCTTGTCAAGACGTGCTCTGGGCCAGCATGTTTTCCTGCCGACGTGGGCAGCAAATTTGATGTTGGGTGGGGGATGATTCTAACAAGCAGGACTTATAATTATATGCAAATGTATAAAATGACGTTCCCAACATGCGGCAGTGGGAAATGCGGCCCGCCATTGACGGGTGGAGCGGACGATCGCAAACTGGTTTTACGATGGCGTGAAAACGATGTTTGGCTTTCTCGCCATATTGTCCGCTCATGCCTGCCATGACGCCCAACGCCAATGGGGATAGAAAATTCCGCCGTAGATTTTAAGTAGGGCTCTAAAATGAAGGCTGAGTTGGAGCAGCAGAGAGGTGCAGGCCTCCAATCCCAGAGTTTAGGGTGTAGCTAACAATGGTGGAACATTGGGGGTGGTAATGCACAAGAGGCCAGAGTTGGAGAGTTATAGGGCTGGAGACTGGATGAAGAGGATCAAGCCATGAAGAGTTTTGAATATAATGGTGCGAATATTAAATTTTGCTGAAGACCAGGAGGCAATGTAGAACTGCGAGCATGGGTGTGATGGGTGGGAAGTACATGATATGATGTGGGCAGCAGAAGCTTTGAATGAGCTGAAGTTTATAGAGGATGAATGACGGGAGGTCAGCCAGGACAACGTTGGAACAGTGAAGTTCAGAGATGGCAAAGTGGTGGATGAGCGTTTCAGGCGTTGGTGTACTGATTCAGAGGCAGATGGAACAAGGCACTCATTGTGATGGAGAGGATATGGGGTCGGAAACTTAGCCAAGTGCCAGGTATGAGGATGAGGCTGCGAATAGCCTGGTTCCACCAGATACGGTGACGAAGGAGGGGGATGGTGAGGGAACGTAGTTCGTGTTCAGATGGATTTTTAAGAAGACATTCTTTCATAGAATGTGGGTGTCACTGGCAAGACCGCCATTCGTTTCCCATCTGTAATTGCTCTTGACCAGATGTTGGTGAGCTGCCGCCTTCACACATTGCAGGCATTTGTGTTATGGCACAACCAATGGTACATGCTGAGCTGTTCAAATCCCAAAGGGAAACTTGAAATAACTGCCACAACTGTTTTGCAATTTGTATAAATTTCGAGATGCATGCCTTGAATTCAGTAGTAATAAGAACACCAAGTCTTATAGGTTTCTGACAGAACTAAATTAAACCTTTATTAAATAGATACATTGATCTACAATTTACTACTATGATAACTTCTAAATCCCCTAGTTAATCGAACTTCCAGTTACATTTTTGTTAAGGCAACAGTAAGACACAGATTTTAAAAGACCGAGGCAAAGAAACATGGTACCCTGAACAATCTAATTCAAAGTGAGTTTTCTTAACTTCAGATCTTTGTAGACAGCAGCTTGAGGCTTAGATGCTGGAGGTTTTCATACTTGTTAGATCTTAGAATGCCTGTCCTTACACACCACCTTCGCTCCTTTATACATATTTTCCCCTTTGAATGCAAATTCCCATTGTTTCACTATGGCCAGAATTTTCCCGTCGGCGATTTGGAGCCGGGGCTCGCTCGCCGACAGGAAAATGACGTCGGGAAGAACCCATTTAAATTTTTAGGAAGGCGGGTGGACAGCGAAATCAGCTGTTCACCTGCCGACCTGTCAATGGCCAGTTGAGGCCATTGACAGGATCATTCAGCTCATTGAAAGACCTGCCCGTCCAACCTTAAGGCTGGCGGGCAGGCCAGGAGCCCCAGCGGGCTTCTGAAAAAAGATAAAACCTCATCATGGCGGAATGAGGTTTCATCTCAGTTTTTAAAAAGTTTATTAAAGTTTCACTCATTTTTATTAACATGTCCCATCTAGTGTGACAGTGTCAGTGACATGAGGGGGACATGTTAAGGAATTTTTTAATTTTTTTTTAATGTTTGAATAACTTTCAGCGATCTCTCTGAGGCAGCACTTAGCCTCAGGGAGATGTGTGCTGTTTCGTGCACATGCATTTGGGAAATCCCCCCGCCCACACAGGAAGCGCATAGCACTTCCCGCCTGGCGTCATGCTGGGTGGGCCTTAATTGGCCTGCCCACTTAAAATGGTGGCGGGGCCCACTTTTCCGGTGGGGATCGACTCCCTGCCCGCCAGAGATTGGGTCGGGCCCACCTGCCCAGTAGGCAGAAAATTCTGCCCACTGTTTCTGAACTTCTCTTGGCTAGGTGCAATATTTCACTCCCCCTTTGAAATCCATCTAGCCTGGTTTATTTAAAAATGCTAATGCTCCCTTTACACTTATGTCTACCTACTTAACATTTCAAACCTCGCTTATCTTCTAAGACATTGAAGCCTTCAGACCAGTTGCCTTTAATTCAATTAAGCCACACACACACACACACACACACACAGAAATAGACCCATAGACACAGACCCCATTATTACTGTGCAATAAATTCCAATAGCATTATGAGAATTATTATATCTTCCTGACATTTGTGTCTTGATATACCATGTCTTCAAATAACTGGGTAAGAATTATCAGTCACAACAGTGTCATGAACACTTTAACCATAGAAAATGTTCATCTTCAAGGACTGATAACATTCTGGAAGAAGTTGTGTTTTGAAAGTCACTGTCCCTTAAAGGGTTAATGCAGGACTTTGCTATTCCTGAGAGAAAAGGTAATTAAGCAATTATTAAGAAGCTGGAAACCTCTTGACCCTGGTGGACTGTGTACAAAAGTGATCACATGGTGGTTTATGGCTCTGAAAAAACCATGCCTGGAAAAACAGTGTTTAAGAATTGATTTTAGTTTTGCTTTGAGAAGAGAAATGACCAATTGCATGTGAAAGGAAAACAGCAGCCATTTTTCAGTCCAGAGCTACTCCTTAGCCAGAAGTGAATATAAGCTGCTGCCAAGTAGTTATGTGCTGTAATAGAGTATCTGCAAGTGTTCCTCGAGTCCACCTGAAAAGCAGTGCAGGAGTCATCAACTGTTTTGCAGATCAGCACGGAGACACCAACCGTATAACCCAGAGGCCATTTCAAGGACTCCACCATCTTTCCTTATCCCTTGAACCATTGACTTTTAAGCTTTGGCAGAGTTCCTCGTTTTTTTGTGTGTGCGTTTGGCTGATTGATTGATTGATTGTACCATGAAAGACAATTAGTATACTATCATACTCCACCTTGAATGAGGATAAGCTTTGCCTTTCTATTTGATAAGACTGGTTTTATAATAAACTAATAAGTTTGTTGTTTGTTGAAAAAAGCCTGGTTAAAGTCTCTCTTATTCCGGGTAACAGAGCAAAGGTTGGCCATTTTGGTGAGTGAATCAAACTTTCAAACTAATGGTGCAACCTATGGAGGGGTTTGGTGGGGCTAGGTCAACTGCGCACTCCTCCTATCCTGTTTGTAACAACAGAAAATGAAAATAGAGGCGGTGGTTTATGAAACTGTAACTTGCCAAAAGGCCAAATAGCACTTGTGGAAAACAATGTTGAAATCTTTTCTTTACTTATGTCCAATAATAAATGGGATAATCAGAGTAGTCAGATTAATTTGCAAGGTTGGTTGCCTTTTGTCATTAGTTTGATGTTAATAGTGTTGATGACTGGTCAAGCCTTTTACTCATTTAATTGTAACTTTTGAAATATTAGACATGGTTAATTGTGATTCTGAAGCCGATTCTTTAATTTTTTAAGAAAAAAAAAAGCTAAATGCCTGCCCAGCTCAAACACTTTGCGACATATTTTTGAGATTAGTTAATTCCAAACATTATTTAATTTTGTACTTTCAACGATTCATCTTAGAAACATAGCAAATATGAGCAGAAGAAGGCCATTCAGCCCCTTGAACCTGCTTACCTCATCTAGATTATGGCTGATCATCTACTTCAACATCACTTTCCCACACTATCCCCATATCCTTTGATGTCTTTAATATCTATAGGAACATAGAGCTATCTTCCAATAGCTCTTTCAAATATTACTGATATTACCAGTAACATTTAATCTACATAAATCTGTAAGATTTTAAGATTTGCACAGTTAATGTCATCAAGCACTGTTTTTCATTTTTCACAGTCTAAACATTTTTTATAGTCTAAGCCTCTGTTGACTGCCAGATTTTTCTTCCATTGCCATTTTTGCTTTTTCTAAAAACATGGTTGTCATTTAATTAGATTGATTCAAAAGCCAATAACTTTAAATTTGAGTCACTTTTTTACATGTAACTATAGCCATAATGAAGCAATCTCAGCATTGTTAAGCGTGCAAGCAGACCACAGGGCAATATCTGAGCCAAACACAGCAGGTGTGAGTTTGTAATGAAGCCAAGTTGTGAACTTTTATTTTTCTATACATCAATATGAAATTTGCATTATATTTATTTTTAACCCATTTATCATCTTCAAACACACTTCTTTGGTTCTCACAAAACTGCTGCAAAGAACATAGCTACAGATGATTGTGAATTTGCAAGGTATCGACTTAGTACGTTTTAATTTAGTAAACTTGGTCAATTTCCTACATTATATCAGTGACTATGCTTCAAAACTACTTCATGGGCTGCAGAGGATTTTGAGACATCTTGAAGTTGTCAAAGGTATTACATAAATGCAAGTCTTTCTTCCTTTCTAAATAATGTCTGTTAGAAAGATATCAGTGGCTGTACTGCTCACACTTTTTGCTATAAATCTGTATAAGGATCTGAATATGACTATGACTTGCAATGCAACAATTTATGACCATGGTTCTGTTGCTATACTTTTAAAAATATCCTTTGTGTTTTTCCTCCTCTGGGATATGTTTAGGGTTTGCAAGGATTTTTGGATACCCAGTCGGCATCATTGGAAACAATGGAGTCCTTTTCTCAGAATCTGCAAAGAAGGTTTGTACACAGCATTTGTAGCATTACAGTTATGATTCTATGGATTTTGTGTGAGAGAAATGCCTGCAAATAACATTGTTTTCAAATTAAAGTGTGTCCCTCACTGTAATAATATTTTAAAACCAGTTGTCTTAGCCAGCTAGATTGAAAATAGCCAGTGGTGGTAATTGGAGAAAATGGAATGAGGGAAAAAATAGTGACAAGGTTATTGTGAGGTATCTTCTGGGTCCCTTGCAGTTCGCATTGTAATATTCATAAATGATTTGGAATGGATATTTGTAGGAATAGGAAATTTACTGATAAAATCAAGCTAATTAGCCAGGTGATTAATCTAAGAGAGCTTGCTCGTTTTCATAGTAACCAGGATGAATTGAACAAATGGACAAACGAAGGTGGGATTAATTCCCAAGTGCACAAATGTAAAGTATTCGTCATTAGAACATAAAGCATGAAATTTATATACCTAGTAGGTGGCTTGTCATTAGAAAATGTGATGGTGTTATCAGCAAGGCTAAACCGCACTTGACAAATCAAACAGTTTGTTTTAATCCTGCATAACTCATTAGTACTGTTATGTTTGGAATATAATGTGTAATTTGGTTCCAGCCTTTCTTTCTTTCTAAATAATGTGTTAGAAAGACATCAGTGACTATGCTGCTTAAAGGCACTGCAGAGAATTTAAAACAAAATGGATTATTCCAGCACATTTTCAGCTTCACCATTTGGGTGGCGACTCACTCATTAATAGAACCTGCATTACTTTCATTCCATTACCACAAAAATGCTAGCCATATATTACTTCTTTCCTGAATCATGCCACCTTGCTGTTTGTGGGAACCTGTTGTGCACAGCTGGCTGCTGTGTTTCCTACATGACAACAGTGACTATGCTTCAAAAGTACTTCATTGGTTCTAAAGCACTTTGATTTGCCTGATGATCATGAAAGAACCTCCTTTCCTTCCCTCCTTCCTCTCTTCTGTCTTTCCTTCCGCCATTCTTTCCTTTCCTTTCTTTCCTTTCCTTTCCTTACTTGCTTTCCTTTTCTTTTTATGTTTGCATTGATTGTGATCTTCCAAAATTCCCTAGATCCTGGAAAAAACCCAGCAAACTGAATATGTAACAGCACTATTCAAGAAAGGAGGGAGATAAAAAGCAGGAAGCTATAAGTCAGTTAGTCCAACATCAATCATTGGGAAAATGCTAGAATCCATTAATAAGGAGCAGTAGTCGGAATTTAGAAAATCATAATACAATCAGGCAGAGTCAACATGGTTTTGTGAAAGGGAAATCATGCTTAAAGAGTTGTTTAAGGATGTAACAAGCAGGATGGATAAAGAAGAACGAGTAGATGTACTCTTTGGATTTACAAAAGGCATTCAATAAGGTGCTGCATAAAATGTTACTACATAAGGTAAGAACTTATGGTGTTGGGGGTAATATATTAGCATGGATAGAGCATTGACAAATGAACAGGAAACAGACAGTTGGAAGAAAAGGATAATTTTCAGTTGGCAGACTGTAATTAGTGGAATGCCACAGGGATTTATGATCCGTATTAATGACTTGGATGAAGGAACGAACAGTATTGTAGCCAAATTTGCTGATACAAGATGGGTAAGAAAGCAAGCTGTGAGGAGGATACAAAGAATCAGCAAAGGGAGTTAGATAGGCTAAGTCAGTGGGCAAAAGTTTGGCAGATGGAGTATAATGTGGGAAAATGTGGGGTTATTCACTTTGGCAGGAAGAATAGAAAAGCACAATGTTATTTAAATGGAGACTGCAGAATGCTGCAATACAGAGGGACCTGGGTGTCCTTGTACATGAATAACAAAAAGTAACATGCAGGTACAGCAAGTAATCAGGGAGGCAAATGGAATGTTGGTCTTTATTGCAAGGGGGATGAATTATAAAAGTAGAGAAATCTTGATACAACTATACAGGGCATTGGGAAGACTATACCTGGAGTACTCTGTACAGTTTTGCTCTCCTTACTTAAGGAGGGATAAACATTGCATTGGGAGCAGTTCAGAGAAGGTTTACTAGGCTGATTCCTGGGACAAAGGAGTTGTCTTATGAGGAAAGCTGGAGCACGTTGGATCTATACTCATTGGAGTTTAGAAGAATGGCGTAATCTTATTGAAACATATAAAATTCTGAGAGGACTTGACAAGATAGATGCAAAGAGGATAGGGGAACCTAGAATTAGGGAGCACAGTTTAAAAATAAGGGATCTCCCATTTAAGACAGGGATGAGGAATTTCTTCCCTCAGAGCATTGTTACTCTTTGGAATTCTCTTTCCCAGAGAGCAGTTGGTGCTGGGCCATTGAATATATCCAAGTGAGTTAGACAGAATTTTGACCGACAAGGGAGTCAAGGGTTATTTTATAAGTAAGGAGAGCAAAACTGTACAGAGTACTCCAGGTATGGTCTTCCCAATGCCTTGTATAGTTGTATCAAGATTTCTCTACTTTTATACTTCATCCCCCTTGCAATAAAGACCAACAAGGGTTATGAAAAGCAAGTAGGAAAGTGGAGTTAAGGCCACAATCAGATCAGCCATGAACTTATTAAATGGTAGAGCAGGTATGCTGAGCTGAATGGCCTACTTCCTTATGATGTTATAATTAATTGCCCACTTAAGGGGCTCAGTTGACCCATGGGTGCGGCCTGCTAGATTCAACGTGCTCCTTACTTTCAAACCCACCAGTGGGGGAGCATTAAATCCAGCCCCAAGTCTCAGGACCTGATAAGTCGGGGAACTTTTCCTTTTGCAGTTCTGAATCTGAAATAAATCTGTTGTTGATAATCCATAAACACACACAAGTCTTGGAATTTTTTAGTGAGAATGAAAAAGGACCATCTTTATGATAGCAACAGAAAGGAAGAACTGCACAAATTTCTTCTGAAAATACATCATAGTGACAAAAAGAACTGTTTCACCTGGCATTATATCTGTTCCTTTATAATATTTGAGGCTTTGTGTTTAACTGAAATCAGTACATTTCTCCTTTAATGGGTTGTTAAATCACCACAGCATCTATTTGAGCACTACACCATGTCTGGACTGAAGATTCAAAACATGTATAAAACTTTGATTATACTGATCTTTAGTTCTTGCATTGCCCTTTTTAAACCCAATGTACAGTTGTGAAATTACCAAAGGCAAGTTTTAATTGTATAAACAAAGTGCACTTAAAACATGACATTATTAATAGAGGCAATTTGTGAGTTAACGGAATTCTGAAATGTTTGCTTGCACTAGTCAACTTCAGATTGAAATGTCCAAATGCTCAGTGACTTGAAATGTCACAACTGATTGAATCCAGGTGACATCAGCAGGCTTTAACTAGAGGTGCAGACAAGTCAGAAAGTCAATATGTTTCATCTTATGAAAAATTACCTTGGTTTAAGGTTGAAGACTGATATTGACCTTCGGTTGCTGCTGATGATGGATGTTTTCATTAAATTTGTCATTATCTTGCGTCAGCCAGTCCTTTTTTAAAAAAAGGGAATTATTATTTGATGAACTTTTAAGAGATGCTGGTCATTAATAAATTCCTAATATTTTTCTCTCCACTGCACCCTTCCCTACCCCCATTTTCTCTTCTCTGCTGGAATGCAACTTTTACCAGTGTACAGTTCTTAGCTCCCTTTGCCCTTATTTTTGTGAACCTCAACTGTGAATGTCAACAGGTTATTCGATTAGGTGTGGGCAAGAACATGACAACAAAGCTCAACTCTGATGTCTACACATGTGTATTTTCCAAGAGGGTTTTTACAAGGAAATTGAGAATGAACATCTTGGTGGCCCTTCTTCCGTAAACTCCTCCCCCTCTTAAAGACACTGAGGAAAATTATATCCCTGCCATAGCTCCACTCAGCATCAAGTCTGGCTCTTTCTTTACCTCTTACATAATAGTACACACTTTTACAAGTTATACTGTTATTTACAGATTTGATTTGCAAGCTTAATTCTGTTCATTGAAACTCAATGAATTTGAAATGTACCTTTCTGCTGAATAGGCTATTCATTGGGCATTTAATAAATAGCACCGGAAGATTTAGACCTTTCATCGAACAGATCTCTTGTATGATACTTGACATATATGTTTTCATTTTATGGCCCAAGAGTTGAGTTAGTAGCCAGCTCAGTTGTTTTTTATTTATTGGGATGAATAGCTTTGCATTCATTAGGGCATCCAACCATTTTGAGAGATGATAGACTGCGCCCAGGCTGTATGTCACTTCTATATTGAACATTGTCTGTAGTGGCTATAGAGGCCAATTCGTGAGTGGTAGTCCCTTCTGTAGGTGACACAGATGAATAGCATTGGCCTGAGATTGACGGATGATTTTTTCCTTCCGGCATGCTCTCTTTGTTGCTGACTGCTTATTTCTTTTGTTCTTTGCTTTTTCCATGCTCTTCCTGACTGCTTGTCTCCAGGCACCCCAGTCAACAGTGAGGACTTCTCATGTATCAACTCCAATCCTGGTGAACTTAAGTCTCATTTGTAGACATTCTTGTATCGCAGATGTGGGTGACCTGTTGGTCTTGTGCCAATAGCAAGCCTGTCATAGAGCAAGCCTTTGGGGATGTGGCTATCATCTATTTGGCTCAAATGACCCAGCCTGTGGAGCCGCTGCTATTCAAGAGAGCAAACTGCTGAGAATACCTGCATGTTGGTGTACTTCCACATTTGGCACTCTATTTTGCCAAGAGATGCCTGATATTTATCTAAGGCAGCAGAGTTGGAAGTTGTTCAGCCGATTTTCTTGGCTTGCATAAGTTGTCCATGACTCACCACTGTGAAGGAGAGTGCTGAGAACACAAGCCTGGTACATATGGAGGTTTGTATTTTTAGTTAATTAGCTGTTGGTCCATGCTCAACTGAACTGATCTACAAGCTGTTGCAAGTGAATTCCAGAATGGGATACCAGTGCAGCATCATCAACAAACTGAAACTGATCAACAAGGACATTACACACTTTGGTCTGGCACGCAGTCTTGTCAAGTTGAACAGCTCGCTATCAGCTCTGGCTGCAGGTAGGCACCGTCATTTGAGTGCTGAAAGCTTACAATAGCAACGTGAAGAAAAATATGCCAAAGAGAGTTGGCGCCAGGACACAGCCCTGCTTTACCCTGCCACTGATCTTGAAAGCCTCCAATGATGCTGTATTATAACTGATGAAACTGTGCATGTTCTGCTGGAAAGAAAAAATAACATGCAGGAGCCCAGGCAGGCAGCCTATTTTCCGCAGATGTTTAAAGAATTTGTTGCTGCTGACAAAGTCGAAGGCTTTGGTGAGGTCTATGACGCAATGTGGAGTGGTCTCTGCTGTTCACAGCATTTCTCCTGTAACTGCTGAAGTGAGAAAATTATGTCAAGTGTCGATCAATCACCTCTGAAGCTGCACTTAGACTCAGAGTAGATGCTTCATGCCAGGGTCTGCAATTTGGTCAAAGCAACACAAGAAAAGACCTTCCCCACGATACTTAACAAGGAGATGCCTCGATAATTGTTAGTCATTGCGATCCCCCTTGTGTACAAGGTGACTATTTTTGCATCATACATGACTTGAAGCACAAATTTTTCTTTCCAGCAGAGATACAAAAGTTCATGGAAATTCTGCAGCAGTGCTGGTTTTCAACTTTTGGTGATTTTAGGGGGAATGCCATCATTTCCTGGGGCTTCACCACTGGCAAGATGGTCAGTGGCCTTGTTGAGCTCTACAATGGTGGGCTCACTGTCCAGCTCCTCCATGACAGGAAAGCCTGGAATGGCGCTGAGAGTTTCTTCAGTGACGGCGTTCTTCATTACATAGAGTTCAAGATAGTGCTCCATCCACCTTTCCATCTGCTTGCTAGGTTCAGTAGTGATCATCCCTGTCTTTGCCTTCAAGGGGGCGGATTTCTGGACATGTTGATTTCTTGATTCCTTCATATATCCCTCTAGTATCCCTGGATTCAGCAGATTGTGTGCAGTTGCAGAATTTCAACCAGTATTGATTGGCATAGTGCCGAGAAGTCTGCTGAGACTTGATACTGGCAGCTCTGAGAGTATCTGGGTTTTGTTTGCTGATGATTTGGTTGTAGTTCATGAGGGCTCTTCTTTTGGTGCAGTAACTGACTCCATTTCAGTCCAGTGAGCCTCAAACTAGGCAGCATTCCTCTGATCTTTTTCCCCATACACAGCAAGTGCAAAGTTATAAATGGTGTTGTGCAGATTATCCCACTTTGACACAGCACTCTGGTCTTGGGTTTTGTTGTTTGAAAGAGCCTGATCAAGGATTTTGAACTCCTGGGACGGTGGGACGGCAAATATTGATCTGAGGATGACCTTTCTTCTTGGAATGGTATAGTTTCCTTGGTTGAAGCCTGACCTTGCTACACACAGTCAGTGTCACAGTCAGTGCTGTGATAGGTAGGAGTGATGAGGACACTGTCGAGGGTGTTTCATCTGGTGATGATGAGATCTAGTTGGTGCCAGTGACGTGATCTTTGATGCCTCTAGGACGCCTTGTAGCGCAGCTTGGTTTGGAAGTCACAAACATCCATGGTAACAGCATAGCTCCAGCAACCTCTGTACAGTTTCATTCATCTTGCCAATTCCCTGGTTTCCTATGCATGTTAGCCAAGCTGTGTGGTCAGTATCCACCCTTGCGTTAAGGACCCCTAGAAGGTACAGTCTCTCAGTGTTGAAAATTCTGCTCATGTCAGCATAAGGTGCCACATAGAATTGATCCTCGACATTTGGGGTGGAGGTGAGAGTTGGGGCATATATACACGAGGTTAACTAGGCCCATGCTTGTTGACAAGCGAAGAGTATGAAATTTCCCTGAGCCTTCTGTGGGGAGTTCAATCATCCCGAGTAGAGTGTTTTTTAATGTGAAACCCACTCCATGCTCACATGTTGTCTCTTGAGTTTTCCCCTTCCAGAAGAATGTGTAATGTTTCTTTTTAAGGGATCCACTTTGAGCGAGCCTAGTTTCTTGCAGTGCAGCAATGTCCACAGTGAGCTTCATAAGTTCTTTGTTGATCATAGCTATTTTGCGTGCATCATCAACCTGTAGAAGGTCCTCAGTAAGGGCAGAACGCATGGTCCTTATGTTCCATCTTGCTCTGCAAAAGATTGGTACTTTCCTTGTTTGTCTTGCCTGGTGCATCGATTAGCAACCCACCTGTCAAGAGATGACTCTCTAATTTTCAAGCACCTATTGAAGCAAGCAGGTCATGAAGGGAAAGCACCTTACTGACAGGGGGTTGCCCAGCTTGAGGCAGGCAGTAGCTATCCAATGAGATGCGATGATCTCTCCCACCACCAGAAGTAACCTCTGGCGCTCGTGCTCTATGTCAATTAAGCAAAAGCTTATAACCAGGAACTGTTTTTTCCTGTGCTGTGCCAACATAAACAATGAAACTTGACTGTCCTCTCCAAGATGCAGGCGTGGGCAAATCGTATGGGGACCCTGAGTTGCATAAGCATCAGGGGGCCTCCCCCTCGGCATTGCTAGTTTTGTCTAAACGAAAGGATGAACCTGTTACTCTTTGGTACCAGCTTTGCTGCAGGTGTTGCCAGAAAGCTGTCTGATAGACAGCAGGTTACTGCCAACGGGAATCCACTCCTTGAGGGTAAACCTGTGAGGGTTTACTCCCATAGCTGCCTTCTCTCCTGAAATGCCTACAACTCAGTGGGGTTATTTACCCATAGCTGGGGATCTGGTTTATGGGCACCAGAGCATTACTACACCCTGGTGGGCCTGTATACCTCGCATCTGGGGGCCAGGCCTCCTCTGAGTTCCCTGTAGTTTAGCCGGGATCCATGAGGTACCCAGTTTATGTATGTCACCATGAAGAGAGGCACTACATAGGGCTTGCTGATGAAGGGGCTGTGTCCGGGCGGGAGAGTCTTACCCACTTGGCTCTCTTTTCACAATAGTTATGCTGCTAACCAACCATGAGAACTAAATGCAAGAGGTGACAAGCAGACTGGCCACTTCACACCACCCACTACCCTAAAACACTTGGCTCGTCACATCAACCGGAAGCACATATGGTGGATTTGCATTCACTTTTGACTATTTTGATCAGTTAGAGTTAAAATGGTAGAAACAGAAATGTGAAGTAATGCATTTTGAGAACAAGAATAATTGGAAATTTTTACTTTTTATTCATTCATGGGATGTGGGCTTCACTGGCTGGGCCAACATTTATTGCTATTCCCTAGTTGCCCTTTAGAAGGTGGTGGTGGTGAGCTGCCTTCTTGAACTGCTACAGTCCATGTGGTGTAGGTACATCTACAGTGCTGCCGGGAAGGGAGTTCCAGGATTTTGACCCAGCGACAGTGAAGGAACGGTGATATATTTCCAAGTCAGGATGGTGAGTGACTTGGAGGGGAACGTACAGGTGGTGGTGTTTCCATCTATCTGCTGCCCTTGTCCTTCTAGGTGGCAGTGGTCGTGGGTTTGGAAGGTGCTATCTAAGGAGCCTTGGTGAATTCCTGCAATGCGTCTTGTAGATGGTACATACTGCTGCTACTCTGCGTCGGTGGTGGTGGGAGTGAATGTTTGTGGATGTGATGCTAATCAAGCGGACTGCAGAATGTTATGGATTGGGGGGGGAGCGGATTTTAGTAAAATAAGGCAGGATCTGGCCAAGGTAGACTGGGAACAGCTACTTGTGGGGAATTCTACAGAAGACCAATGGGGGCCGTTCAAAAAGGAAATGGGGAGAGTACAGGCTCAACATGTTCCCTTTAGGGTGATAGGAAGGAGTAACAAACCCAGAGAACCATGGATGACCAGAGATATTCAGGATACAATGAGAAGGAAAAGAGAGGCTTTTAGCAGGTACAAGGAGCAAATCAGCAGAGGCATTGGTGGAGTACAGAAAGTGCAGGGTGAAGCTTAAGAAAGCTAGGAGAGCAAAGAGGGGATATGAGAAAGCTCCAGCTGGTAAAAGTAGGGAAAATCCCAAGATATTCTATAAGTATATCTATGGGAAGAGGATAACCAGTGAAAGAGTAGGGCCCATATGGGACCAAGGGGGCAATCTATGGCTGGAGCCAGAGGACATCGGTATAGTGTTGAATGAATACTTCACATCCGTCTTCACCCAAGAGAATGAAGATGAAGGTATGGAACTCAGGGAGAGAGACTGCGAGGTTCTTGAGAAAATTGATATAGGGAGTGACACAGTATTGGAGGTGTTGGCAGACTTAAAAGTGGACAAATCTCCAGGTCCAGATGATTTGCGTCCCAGACTGCTGGGAGGCAAGGGAGTAGATCGCAGGGTCTCTGACTCAAATTTTTAATTCCTCTCTGGCCGCGGGGGAGGTGCCAGAGGACTGGAGAACAGCTAATGTGGTTCCACTATTTAAGAAGGGTTGTAGAGATAAGCCAAGGAATTACAGGGCAGTGAGTCTCACGTCAGTAGTAGGGAAACTATTGGAGAAAATTCTGAAGGAGAGAATCTATCTCCACTTGGAGAAGCAAGGTTTGAGCAGGGATAGTCAGCATGGCTTTGTAGAGGCAGGTCATGCCTAACAAAAGTGATTGAATTTTTTGAGGAGGTGACCAGGTGTGTAGATGAGGGTCATGCAATTTATGTAGTTTATATGGATTTCAGCAAAGCCTTTGACAAGTTCCTACATGGGAGACTTATAAAGAAGGCAAATGCACATGGGATACAGGGTAATTTGATAAGGTGGATTCAAAATTGGCTTAGTTGTAGGAGACAGAGGGTGATGACAGAAGGATGCTTTAGTGACTGGAAGCCAGTGTCCATTGGCGTACCACAGGGATCTGTGCTGGATCCCCTATTATTCGCCATTTATATAAACGACATAGATGACCACGTGGGCGGTAGGATTAATTAGTTTGTGGATGACACAAAGATTGGCCAGGTGGTTAACAGTGAGGTTGAGTGTCTTGGGCTACAGGAAGATATAGCCGGGATGGTCAAATGGGCAGATAAGTGGCAGATGGAATTTAACGCTGAAAAGTGTGAGGTGATACATTTTGGAAGGAGTAATTTGACAAGGAAGTATTCAATGAACGGCATGACACTAGGAAGTTCTGAGGAACAAAGGGACCTATGGCGTGTGTGTCCATAGGTCTCTGAAGGCGGAGGGGCATGTCAGTGGGGTATTGAAAAAAGCATATGGGACACTTGCCTTTATCAATCGAGGCATAGATTACAAAAGTAGGGAGATCATGTTGGAGTTGTATAGAACCTTGGTGAGGCCACAGCTGGAGTACTGTGTGCAGTTCTGGTCGCCACATTGTAGGAAAGATGTGATTGTACTGGAGGGGGTGCAGAGGAGGTTCACCAGGATGTTGCCTGGGATGAAACATTTAAGTTATTAAGAGAGGTTGGATAGACTTGGGTTGTTTTCGTTGGAGCACAGAAGACTGAGAGATGACCTGATCGGGGTGTACAAGATTATGAGGGGCACTAACAGGGTGGATAGGGAGCAGCTGTTCCCCTTAGTTGAAGGGTCAGTGACGAGGGGACATAAATTCAAGGTGAGGGGCAGGAGGTTTAGGGCGGATGTGAGGAAAAACCTTTTTACCCAGAAGGTGGTGACGGTCTAGAATGCGCTGCCTGGGATGGTGGTGGAGGCGGGCTGCCTTACATCCTTTATAAAGTATCTGGCATGTCATAACATTTAAGGCTATGGGCCAAGTGCTGGTAAATGGGATTAGGTAGGTAGGTCAGGTGTTTCTCACATGTCGGTGCAGATCCGATGGACCGAAGGGCCTCTTCAGTACTGTATGATTCTCTGCTTTGTCCTGGATGGTGTCCAGCTTCTTCAGTGTTGTAGGAGCTGCACTCATCCAGCCAAGTGGGGAGTATTCCATCACATTCCTGACTTATGCCTTGTAGATGGTGGACACTCTTTGGGGAGTCAGAAGGTGAGTTACTCATCGCAGGATTCCTAGACTCTGACCTGCACTTGTAGCCACAGTATTTATATGGCTAGTCCATTTCAGTTTCTGGTCAATCATAACTCCCATGATGTTGATAGTGGGGGATTCAGAGATGGTAATGCCATTGAACATCAAGGGGTGATGGCTGGATCCTCTCTTGTTGAGGATGGTCATTGCCTGACACTTGTGTGGCGTGAATGTTGCTTGCCACTTGTCAGCCCAATCCTGGATATTGTCCAGGTCTTGCTGCATTTGGACATGGACTGCTTCACTATCTGAGGAGTTGTGAATGGTGCTGAACATTGCACAATCATCAGCAAACATCACCACCTCTGACCTTGTGATGGAAGGAAGGTCATTGATGAGGCAGCTGAAGATGGTTGGGCCTAGGACACTACTCATCTTTAATAATCCTACCCAATACACCGTAAATGTTAAAGGTCTTGATGTAGTAGTGGAGGAAAGAGATCTGGGTGTGCAGATACATAAATCCTTAAAATAAGTGAACAGGTTTAAAAGAACACTGTTAAGAAAGTAAATAAAACAAAACTGCAAATGCTGAAAATGTGAAATGAGAGCAGAAAATACTGGAAATGTATAGCAGGTCAGTTTGGATTTGTAAAAAAAAGTCAGGTTAACATGCCAGATGTTTAGCCTTCATTAGAACTGAAGACCAAAACATAATCAAGCAATAAAGCTTAGTAACAAGACAGTGGGAGGGAAATGTTGTGGGGTTGGCTGAGGGGAGAGTGAAGAGAATAGCCATCTCTATCAGAAACTAAAAGACTTAAAAAGAAGAATGTTTAAAAATCCACAAGAGAAGATCGCATAAACAAAAAAAGCAAACAAATGTTGGAAATGGGAGAAAGAGGAAAAAAGCTTACAACTGTAATAGTTTTGAAAAAAAACAAGAAGTGCTGGCAAAATGGGGATGAAATTGGACATCAACGGTGATACAAAACAGGCAAAATTGCATTTTCCAATCTACAAGGCATATTTGATATTTAATTCTGAAGGAGTCAGTAGAACATCAGATTCTGAGGGGGCTTGACAGGGTAGATTTTGAGAAGATGTTTCCAGAAGTGGGGGAATCTCGAACTAGGGGACATAGTTACAGAATAAGGGGACACTCATTTAAAACTGAGGTACGAAGGAATTTCTTCTCCCAGAGTTTAGTAAATGTCTGGAATTCTCTACCCCAGAGAGTTGTGGAGACTAGATCACTGAAAGAGTTTTGAGATATTGGGGAGTTGAGGGCTATGAGGAGTTGGCACGAAAGAGGAGTTGAGGCATGGGGTAGGTCAGCCAGGGTCTTATTGAATGGCAGGGCAGGCTTGAGGGGCCAAATGGCCTACTACTCCTATTTCTTATGTTCCTATGAACTGAATAACAGGTGATAGTTGTGATACCACCTGCTTTGTGTCCCCATCCATGACCAATTTCATCCCCAATGATTTTCCCAGTCTAAAAAGAGAAAAAAAAATCAGCTAACGTTAGGGATGCAGGCAACCTTTCTTTCTAGATCTGTACTCTGACGAATGATCTATAATCTAAATGTCAACTCGATCCCTCAGACACCGATATTTTCCATTCGTCTATTGCTTCCTGGTAAATTTTTCTTTGCCTTTTTCCTACTTGCAAGACTTTTTTTTTTAAACCTGCTCACCAGGACGTATCCTGCTGCATTACATCCCCAGAGAAATGGAGTGATAACCTAATAATCTTTTTGTACCTGGACTATTATTGAATTGGCATTTACGTGAGAACTCTTAATTGAAAGTTGGCTGATTTTTCATATGAGTGATACATTTGTTCCAATATTACATTTTTTTCCCATTTTTTAAATTAAAGACGTATTTGCCATTTGGTATACTGTCTGTATGAGCCAAATGGTACTTACAGCTGTTAACTTAATTACAAATTATTTTTAAATGTTCATGTTTTTAAATCCAACATTGGGCTATAGTTTGGGTCTTCTAGAAGTGATGTATCAATCGCTACCAGGCCTTACTATTAAATATTGGTCTGTATTATACTTGCTCCACCAGGGTAATAGGTTTTATTTTGTAATCCACAATGTACATTGTAATCCCAAACCTGGAGACTAAGAAAGAATGGTAAGCTTCTGCTTTTCTATTCTGCTGCAAAACGTAAGGGTTTCAAGGTTTTGTAGCGAAATATTTCTGAAGTTTCAAAACAAGGAGCAAAATTATTCTGATGGCAGAGTGTCCTGCCCAGCCACCAGAGAAGTTCGCAGGGAACACATCCCTGCTGATCATGGCTGCCTTGCAGCCATTTAACACCCCACGGAGCATTAGTTGGCTGGAGGCAGACGTCCAGCCTCAGAGAGCTGTGGGACAATCTGCTTGACTAAGAGCTCTGTCATCCTGGCAGTGCCACTGGGAATGGTGGCCACTGCTGGGATACAAGCTGACCCCAGAGTCAAAGTGCTGAAGCCCAAGGACACAGGGAAGTCAAGGGTCTCACAACGTGGAGGAGGATGGACGTCATGATTTGGCAGGTGGGAATGGAGCACCTGGGGGACTCAAGCCTTGGTGGGGAGCGCTCAATCTCATAAGGGCCCAGTAATGGAGGTGTCCTTCTGTTCTCCTGCCTGAGGCCTCCATCCTCACCCCTTGTCCCTGAACTTATAATGCCAGACTCAAAATGAATGCTGGGGTGGGAAGTAGTCTTTAAGTGGCCATTAATTGGGGCTAGGATGGATGGATTGCCTTAGGCATTACCTACCACCCTGTAAAATTGCAGGCAGGTTGGGGGTGGGCAGGAGTGTGGCGGGCAGGCCACACACCCCCTACCTTCAAACTCGTTGGTGGGGGCCCATCAAATTCTGCCCTAGCCTGGAAATGTGTGATGTCTGCATGAAGGAAGGAAGGTTTTGTGCACCTTAAGCTGTAGAATCCATTTTTACTGTTCAGCTAATGAACACTGACATAACAGTTTAAAATTTCATCAGAGAATCGTATAATGATATACTACAGGAGACCATTGTGCCGTTGGCAGCTCTCTGAAAGACCATCTAATTAGTCTTACTCTCCTGCTCTGTTCCTGTAACTTCAAAATTTTTTTCCTTCAAATATTTATCAATACCCTTTTGAAAGTCACTGTTAAATCTGCTTCCACCACTCTGTCAAATAATTTCAGATACCAGTCTCTTATACTGTTGCAATTATCAGTGATTTATATTTCTATTCTGCTGTTCTCTCTGAGTAGTTAAGAACATGTAAAATTCTTACGCCGTCACAGACTTTTAGTTTAAGCTCAGTATATTAAAAAAAAAGTAGCAATACTTATCAAAGCACTGCAATTGACATCCTTTAATTAATTTTTCATCTTCCTGTTGACTTTTTGGGGGAATTTTTTTGTCGACAGCATCAAGGGAGTTGACTAGAAGTGATTCATTCAACAGTATGAAGTCGTTCAATTTAAAATACATTTGATCATAATTTTTCACAAAAGGTTATTGTTACTTATGCTTTTATGCATCTTGAGTTTTGACCTTAAATAAAGATAACATTGTTCAACAGCTACCACACATTTTGTCTTTTATAGCTTCCACAGTATTAGTCACCAGCAATCATTTATACAGAAATTGCCACTTTTGCCTGAGTAAATGTGGGCGATTCATTGAAGTGGAAGATTGCAATTCCAATGAATTTGAACAAAGATGAAAGTATCAGCTGTCCACAATGATAATTATAATAAGCATACAGTGTAGATTGAGTGGTTTAGAGCCTAAACAGCAATTCAGAATGTTCTAAAAAACCATCTTGAAATGGTTTCCTTCACAAACAGTCTTCTGCAGACTTTTCAAAATGCACAGCATAGTAGACGGATGCTTAAGGTCAGACATAAGTAGTCAGCACAAGTAGCAGAATGGATAGTGAGCTGGCTATGAATCACAAAACAGAGAGTAAGGGTTAAAGATTGTTACTCAAACTGTCAAAATGTGCGAAGTTGTGTTCCTTAAGGATTGGTGCTGGGACCATAGTTGTTCACCATTGACATAAATGATTGAAGTCCAATTTCAAAATTTGCAAGACACCTAATTGGGTGTAGCTAATAGAAAAGAAAAGACTAAAGACTGACCTAAAAGAGGTGTTAAGGTTTGTAAAAAGGGTTTGATAGGGTAAGTAAAAAAAAAATGCTTCAACTTGTGAGGGACACAGAACTAGGGGTCATAACTATAACATAGTCACTAATAAATCCAGTAGGGAATTGAGGAGAAACTTCTTTACATTAACAACAACTTATATTTATATAGCATCTTTAACATAATGAAATGTCCCAAAGGGCTTCATAGGAGCATTATAAAACAAAGTATGACATTGAGCCACCTAAGGAGTTATTAGGTCAGATGACCCAAAAGCTTGATTTTAAGGAGCATCTAAAGGAGGTTTACCCAGAGAATGTTTAAAATGTGGAACTTGCTACCACAGCGAATAGTTGAGGCAACTAGAATAAATACATTTAAGAGGAAGCTAGATAAACACATGAGGGTAAAAGGAATGGAAGGAAGGATATGTTCATGGGGGTTAAAGAAGAAGTGTGGAAGGAGGCCTGTTTCTGTGCTGTGAATACTATGCAATATTGCTTCACTTTCAGTCAGGGCCTTTTTACAGCACTTCTCTGAAACACATATTACAAGGTGTATCTCTAGTGTGATTTAAAAAAATCTATAAGAGGGTGTTGCTATAGTGTTAGATGTTAAGAAAGTGCTAAAGTCAAAAATAAACATCGCACCTTACAGAAATAGCTAATTGTTTTTAGCATGTTTTCAACATACTGCAGAGCTGTGGGAGACCCAGCAGCTAGAACACTGGAGACTCTCAGCTGGTAGGTCAAAGGCTGAACCTCAGTTACTTATAGATGCTTGTGCTCTATTTTCCCCTGAAAGTAATAAAATGAAAAGTTGTCATGAAGAGAAATTATTGGAAATTATTTTTAGAATGGAATTGAAGTGGGGTTTGTGCCCGTGTGTTTGAGCGTGTGTGTCTGAATTGGAGTAAAGCTAGCTAGTCTGGATGCTTTGATGTATAGTAGTATTGAGATGTTAATTAGATAAACATAAGGAAGTTAAAAGGTAAAGTTTAAATTTGCATTTGTTGAATAAATCTTGTATCTGGCTAGAAGATGCCATGCAATGTATTTATTTTTTTCACCTTGCTAATAAAATTGGTGGAATGAAAAGATATTGTTGGTGGAGAGGTAAAATTAAAAACCTAGTAATACAATGGAAAATTTACATTCAAAGGAAAAGCTAGGTGTAAACAGAAAGGAGTTTGTGTGTGTAAGTCAGAGGCATTTAAGATCTAACCAGCCTGTAAGCCTACAGTTGTGTCTGCAAATGAACCAAATTGCAAGGAACCCCATTTTGAACTTGTAAGGTCAAATGTGCTTTGCCTGGTGTCCATTTAAACATAGAAACTAGGAGCAGAAGTAGGCCATTTGGCCCTTCAAGCCTGCTCCTCCATTCATTATGATCATGGCTGATCATCCAACTCAATAGCCTGTTCCCGCCCTTTGATCCCTTTTGCCCCAAGAGCTATATCTAACTCCTTCTTGAAAACTTACATTGTTTTGGTCTCAACTACTTTCTGTGGTAACGAATTCCACAGGCTCACCACTTTCTGGGTGAAGAAATTTCTCCTCATCTCAGTCCTAAATGGTCTACCCGATATGCTTAGACTGTGACCCCTGGTTCTGGACTCACCCACATTGGGAACATCCTTCCTGCATCTACCCTGTCTAGTCCTGTTAGAATTTTATAGGTTTCTATGAGATCCCCCCTTATTCTTCTGAACTCCAGCGAATATAATCCTAACCGAATCAATCTCTCCTCATATGTCAGCCCCGCCATCCCAGGAATCAGCCAGGTAAACCATCGCTGCACTCCCTCTATAACAAGTACATCCTTCCTCAGATAAGGAGACCAAAACTGCACTCACTATTCCAGGTGTGGTCTCACCAATTGCAGCCAAGACATCCCTGTTCCTGTACTCAAATCCTCTGGCTCTGAAGGCTAACATACCATTTGCGTTCTTTACCGCCTGCTGCACCTGCATGCCTTCAGCAACTGGTGTACAAGGACACCCAGGTCTCGTTGCACATTCCCCGCTCTCAATTTATAGCCATTCAGATAATAATCTGCCTGCCTGTTTTTGTTACCAGAATGGATAACCTCACATTTATGGGTTATTGTTGCCTTGGTGAAGATTTACCTAGGAGTGATTAATTTTGGGATTTATTTAAAAGTTATTGTGGTGGTAATTTGCGGATGTGTATATGTTTAATTTGTTGTTAAATTAATAAATGTTTAATTTAGTTTTATATAAAAATCCTTTTGAGGCTCGGTGGTCTTATTCCTGAATTCAGAGCTGCACCTGAACATACCAATTGAAAATATAGGTTATGACAGTTGTTCAAGTTTCCCTCTGGGCTTTAAACAACTCAGCCTTTACCAACTGCTGTGTCATAACAATGTAAACTTGTCTGACATCAGGATTTTTTTTATATGTTGTATGATGTTTTTCATGATCAGGACTATGTATCTTGCTATCATTATTTGCTTAAGACTTTCCAAACCAACATACCTCTTATTTAATTGCAGGGAACTCATTTTATTGAGCTGTGCTGTCAGCGAAACATCCCCCTCATATTTCTACAGAACATAACAGGTGGGAAAGAAAAAGAACATTTTCACCCCATATTTTGGATATGGCAAATTAGGATAAGAGCAATATCTGTTCATTTAGTTGTGAATTATATGCTTAATAATACCTTATAGTCATGGTATTACAAGAGATACAGAAATGAAAATAGCCAAGAAAGATGCGTCCCAAAGACAGTAAAATCTTCTACATCTTTGCAGTTTTATACTCTTTTTTAGTCAATTTCATTTTGTGTTTTAATAATAGAAGGGACCATTTTAGACTATATTTCTCAGCATCCTTTCACCTCCCCTTAAAAGTTTAAATGGTAACTTAGCACCTGTAGACATACCTAAGAATCAGTCCTTCTCAACAAATTTCTCTATGGGGCCAATGCGAAGTTACTGAGATGGAGCTTTTACTCAGGTAAAATTACCCTTTTATTATTATTGTGAACTTTTGTATTTGTGCTTGTGCATTCAGATTCTGTCAATTCCATTTCCACATTGTGTGTGCGCTTTTTTTCTCCATATAGCTCTACCCTGCAGATCTCTGCTGTTGTCCGTGTGACATCAAGTACTGCCCCAGAGCCATTGCCTTGACATATACTGAAAACTGTCTCTGTCTTTTGCATATTCAGATCAATTCATGTTATCTGCCACACCTCTTGTGTTACATTAACAGTTACAAATGCACCCAGTACTGTTGGTGAACTGTGGCTTTAAATAAAAATCTGAAATAATTCTTTCACTTTCAGCAGTGTTGCTATAAGAGCATTTAATGGATAGTAAATGCCTTCTCTTGCCATTTTTACAGCAGCATTACCCCGAATGATTTCACCACAGCCTATCCACTCTATAGCAAAATAAATGTTGACTGAACCTTAATGGACAAGCCTTATAAATGAAGATAATTATAACAGGCAGATTGCAAAATTAAAAAAAAAGATGCCAACAAAGAATTGTATTGGCTGACATCTCAGTATCTGTCCTTTATCCAGAATTATATTCTCCTTTAATTACTTTGAAATGTTTTTTAAATTTAGAGTTTGAATGCTGAAGGCTTAGTAAATATGGTCTAATTAATTATTACTTCCTAACATAAGGTTTCATGGTCGGAAGAGAATATGAAGCTGGTGGAATAGCTAAGGATGGAGCCAAAATGGTGACTGCAGTTGCATGTGCAAATGTTCCCAAAATTACTGTAATTGTCGGTGGTTCCTATGGTGCAGGAAACTATGGAATGTGTGGAAGAGCATATAGGCAAGTAGCTGTGCTACCTGTTACTCGATACGACGTTTGTTCCAGTTAGAAATCTGAAATAAAAATGGGAAATGCTGGAAATACTCAGCAGGCCTGGCAGCATCTGTGGATTGAGAAGCGGAGTTAACATTTCAGGTCAATGACCTTGCATCAGAACTGAGAAAAGTTTGAGATACAGTAGGTTTTAAGCAAATGACAGGGTGGTGGTGGGGTGCAGGTGGGAAAAAAAAACAAAGGAAATGTCTGTGATTGGGTGAAAGACAGGAGTGGTTAAATGACAAAAGAGTTGGCGGTGCAAGGTCAATGGGACAAGTTGTGGAACAAGTAAACAAAAAGATGTGGCTAAAGGAGGAGTGAGTGGCAAAATTGTGAACAGCTGCCTGTTTCTGCTTGTATGGGATCCATGTTCACTTTTGCTAACCTCTTACGCGTACCTATAGAAATTTTTACAATCTGTTTTTGTCTCTTGCTAGTTTTCTCTCATATTCCATTTTCTCTCTCTTTATCAATTTCTTAGTCATCCTTTGCTGGTATCTAAAACTCTCCCAATCCTTAGACTTACCACTCCCTTCAGCAACATTATAAACTTTTTCTTTCAATCTAATACTATCTTTAACTTCTTGTTAGCCAGTTAGATCACTTTTCCAATGGGGTTTTCATTAAGGGAATGTGTATTAATTGTAATTTTGAAGTATCATCATATCATTAATTTGATACAGAGTCCTGTAACCATTTTGATTAATTATAATGAAGGTCAAAACTGTGGATGTGAATGATTGTGTTAACTGATGTAGCTATATTTCATCAACGAAAAATCCTAAAAAGAGAGAAAAGACTACTGAAGTGCCACAACCACAGTCAATCTAATCTAATTGATCTTACCAAATAACCAAATTGATCGAACCTGCAGTTAATATTGATTAACACTCAGTAGATACTCAAAAAGAAGAAATGAAAAACCAAATCTGTGATTGTTCTCTGCAAGACCTCCAAGGGCAGATTTTTATTTTATGGAACAGACAATTAAGTTGCATGTGCTCATATCAGCTGATGGAAACAGATGTTTAACTAAGCTCTACAGTGCCATGACAATTAAGATAATTACAAAAACATCGTTAAATTGTAAAGATAACGGGTTTAATGTAATATAGCAGCAAATTGCATTCCTGCAGAATACAATACCACCACATTGCCCTGTCCAATATTAAATGCACATATTAAAATCTGTACATGCCTGAGAGAAAAAAGGTAGTCAAATTTTGGATAGAGTCTTTTCAGCAGAGGTTCAACCCAATATGTTGACCAATCTTTTCTCATTCAGGAACAACATTTATGGCTATATTTCAGATTTCCGTTATTCATAGCTTGAAAAAAACAAACTAATAACATTTTCATTTATTTTTAAAGTTTCTTCAGGTAATTATAAGACTGTTTTACAAGCTGAAATAAAATGCTCATGTTGCAGAATACTGTTATATTAACCTGGTTTTCAAGGCTATGTAGAAGTGAAAAGGAAAAATGTACATCATCAGCAAAAAAATGCCCTTATGGATGTCTAGTACATAAAACCTATCTAGAATTAGAACCTAGAACAGCATAGTCGATCGGTCCGCAATATCAGTGAATTAGACGTGTCAATTTAAAAAAAGTATAATTTCCATGTCTTAAACATTTAAGTTTCTATGATAAAGCTAAACAAACATATTAATGATTTTTCTGGCAGCTGATGTCCTTCAGTTCACGTTTGTTGCTGTATGTTTTATCATTACTACATTTATACTCATTGCCTTGTGGAGTATCTCTGATTTCTTTTATTTTTAGAAAAGAAGCTCTGATTTGCAAAATTTGCGGTACTGTTAGCTTGAATATATGAACAAGGAGCAGGAATAGGCCATTCGGCTTCTTGAGCCTGCTCTGCCATTTAATAAGATATAGTCTGATCTGATAGTAACCTCAAATCTGCATCCCTCCTACACCCGATAACCTATCACCCCCTGGTTTACCAGGAAACTATCCACCATTGCCTTAAAAATATTCAAAGACTCTGCTTACAGCGCCTTTTCAGGAAGAGAGTCCCAAAGACTCATGACCCTCAGAGAAAATATTTCACCTCATCTCCGTTTAAAGTGGCCGACCCCTTATTTTTAAACAGTGACCCCTAGTTCTAGATTTTCCCACAAGAGGAAACATCCTCTCCACATCCACCCTGTCAAGTCCCCTTTGCATCTTATATGTTTCAATCAAGTCACCTCTTCCTCTTCTCTTCTGAACTCCAGCGGCTACAAGCCTAGCCTGTCCAACCTTTCCTCATGAGACAACTTGACCATTCCAGGTCCATCTGGTAAACCTTTTCTGAACTGCTTCCAACGCACTTACATCCTTCCTTAAATAAGGTGACCAATACTGTACACAGATGTGGCTTAACTAGTACTCTGTATAACTGAATCGTAACCTCTGTACTTTTGTATTCAGTTCCCCTCACAATAAATGATAACATTCTGTTAGCTTTCCTAGTTACTTGCTGTACCTGCATCTAGTCTTTTGCGATTCATGCACTAAGACATCCAGATCCCTCTGCATCTCAGAGCTCTGCAATCTCTCACCATTTAGATAATATGCTTCTCTTTTATTCTTCCTGCCAAAATGGACAATTTCACATTTTCCCACATTATACCCAATTTGCTAGATCTTTGCCCACTCACTTAACCTGTCTTTATCTTTTTGTAGCCTCCTTATATCCTCTACGCAAATTACTTTCCTACCCATCTTTGTGTCATCAGCAAATTTGGATACCATCCCATCCATTGCTTCATTCAAGCCATTTGTATAAATTTTAAATAGTTGAGGTCCCAGCATTGATTCCTGTGGCACTGCTTGTTACATTTTGCCAACTTGAAAAAGACCCATTTATGCCTACTTTCTGCTTTCTGTTAGCCAGCCAATCTTCTATCCATATCAACATGTTACCCCCATACCATGAACTTTTATTTTCCTCAATGACCTTTGATCTGGCAATTTTTCCAATCCCTTATGGAAATCTAAGTACATTCTGCTTTTTGCCTTGAGTTTTTTAGTGGGAAGGGGAGATATTTATTTACTGTATTTATTAATGAATGCCATTAAACTTGATTTTCTGTTTTCTCTATCAGCCCAAGATTCCTCTACATGTGGCCAAATGCACGCATCTCTGTGATGGGAGGTGAACAAGCTGCTACTGTTTTAGCTACAATTACAAAGGACCAAAGGACAAGGGAAGGAAAAGGGGTGGGTACCAATGTGATGTGGGGCCCCTTCAGGTAGCATAGTTTCATACATAGAACTGTGACAGATGAGGTTGAGGCCCCTAGCCAAGCTCCATACAGCTCCAACATCGATCTACCTGGCAATGTGGAAAACTGCCCTAATATGTCCTGTACACAAAAAGCAGGACAAATCCAATTTGACCAATTACCACCCCATCAGTCTACTCAATCATCAGTAAAGTGATGGAAGGGGTCATCAACAGTACTATCATGCGGCACCTGTTTGTTGATGCTCAGTTTAGGTTCTGCCAGGCCCACTTAGCTCCTGACCTCATTACAGCCTTGGTTCAAACATGGACAAAAGAGCTGAACTCCTGAGGTGAGGTGAGAGTGACTGCCCTTGGCATCAAGGCCGCATTTGACTGAGTGTGGCATCAAGGAGCCCGAGCAAAACTGGAGTCAATGGGAATCGGGGAAATCTCTCCACTGGTTGGAATCATACTTAGCACAAAGGAAGATGGTTGTGGTTGTTGGAGGTCAGTCATCTTAGCTCCACGACATCACTGCAGGAGTTCCTTAGGGTAGTGTCCTCGGCCCAACCATCTTCTGCTGCTTCATCAATGACCTTCCTTCCATCATGAGTCAGAAGTGGGGATGTTTGCTGATTTTTGCACAAATGTTCAGCACCATTCCCGACTCCTCAGATACTGAAGCAGTCCATGTCCAAATGCAGCAAGACCCAGACAATATCCAGGCTTGGGCTGACAAGTGGCAAGTAACATTCGCTCCACACATGTGCCCGGAAATGACCGTCTCCTACAATAGAGAATCTAACCATCAGCCCTTGACGTTCAATGGCATTACCATCATTGAATCCTCCACTATCAACATCCTGGGAGTTACCATTGACCAGCAACTGAACTGGACTAGCCATATAAATACCGTGGCTACAACAGCAAGTCAGAGGCTAGGAATCGTGCGACGAGTAACTCGCCTCCTGACTCCCTAAAGCCTGTCCACCATCTACAAGGCACAAATCAGGATTGTCATGGAATACTCTCCACTTGCCTGGATGAGTGCAGGTCCCACAACACTCAAGAAGCTTGATACCATCCAGGTCAAAGCAGCCTGCTTTGTATATCAATGGGAAGACCCTATCCACCCTGTTCATGCCCCTCATAATCTTGTACACCTCGATCAGGTTGCCCCTCAGTCTTCTCTGCTCCAAAGAAAACAACCCAAGTCTATCCAACCTCTCTTAATAACTTAAATGTTTCATCCCAGGCAACATCCTGGTGAACCTCCTCTGCATCTCCTCCAGTGCAATCACATCCTTCCTATAATGTGGCGACCAGACTGCACACAGTACTCCAGCTGTGGCCTCACCAAGGAAGAGTGAGGGCCCATAAGGGACCAAGGGGGCAATCTATGGGTGGAGCCAGAGGACATTGCTGGAGTGTTGAATGAATACTTCACGTCCATCTTCACCCAAGAGAATGAGGATGAAGGTATTGAACTTGGGGAGAGAGACTGCGAGGTTCTTAAGAAAATTGATATAGGGAGTGACAAGGTATTGGCAGGCTTAAAAGTGGACAAATCTCCAGTTCCGGATGGTTTGTGTCCCAGACTGCTGAGGGAGGCAAGGGAGGAAATCGCAGGGGCTCTGACCCAAATTTTTAATTCCTCTCTGGCCACGGGGGAGGTGTCAGAGGACTGGAGAACAGCTAATATGGTTCCGCTATTTAAGAAGGGTTGTAGAGATAAGCCAAGGAACTACAGGGCAGTGAGTCTCACGTCAGTGGTAGGGAAACGATTGGAGAAATTTCTGAAGGAGAGTAACTATCTCCACTTGGAGAGGCAAGGTTTGATCAGGGATAGTCAACATGGCTTTGTCAGAGGGAGGTCATGCCTAACAAAAGTGATTGAATTTTTTGAGGAGGTGACCAGGTGTGTAGATGAAGGTAGTGCAGTTGATGTAGTTTATATGGATTTCAGCCTTTGACAAGGTCAAACCCTGGGATACAGGGTAATTTGATAAGATGGATTCAAAACTGGCTTAGTTGTAGGAGGCAGAGTGTGATGACAGAAGGATGCTTTAGTGACTGGAAGCCAATGTCCAGTGGCGGAACACAGGGATCTGTGCTGGGTCCCCTATTATTTGTCATTTATATAAACGACATAGATGACTATGTGGGGGGTAGGATTAGTAAGTTTGTGATGACACAAAGATTGGCCAGGTGGTTAACAGTGAGGTTGAGTGTTTTGGGCTACAGGAAGATATAGACGGGATGGTCAAATGGGCAGATAAGTGGCAGATGGAATTTAACGCTGAAAAGTGTGAGGTGATACACTTTGGAAGGAGCAATTTGACAAAGAAGTATTCAATGAATGACATTTTACTAGGAAGTTCTGAGGAACAAAGGGACCTATGGCGTGTGTGTCCATAGGTCTCTGAAGGCGGAGGGGCATGTTAGTGAGATGTTGAAAAAGGCATATGGGACAGTACCTTTATCAATCGAGGCATAGATTACAAAAGTAGGGAGATCATGTTGGAGTTGTATAGAACCTTGGTGAGGCCACAGCTGGAGAACTGTGTGCAGTCTGGTCGCCACATTATAGGAAGGATGTGATTGCACTGGAGGGGATGCAGAGGAGGTTCACCAGGATGTTGCCTGGGATGAAACATTTAAGTTATTAAGAGAGGTTGGATAGACTTGGGTTGTTTTCTTTGGAGCAGAAAAGACTGAGGGGCAACCTGATCGAGGTGTACAAGATTATGAGGGGCATGAACAGGGTGGATAGGGAGCAGCTATTCCCCTTAATTGAAGGGTCAGTCACAAGGGGGCATAAGTTCAAGGTGAGGGGTAGGTGAGGAAAAGCTTTTTTACCAGAGGGTGGTGATGGTCTGGAATGCACTACCTGGGAGGGTGGTGGAGGCGGGATGCCTCACATCCCATTAAAAAAGTACCTGGATGAGCACATGGCATGTCATAACATTCAAGACTATGGGCCAAATGCTGGTAAATGTGATTAGGGAGGTACGCCAGGTGTTTCTCACGTGTCGGTGCTGACTCGATGGGCCAAAGGGCCTCTTCTGCACTGTGATTCTGTGATCTATCGTCTTATCTCTACCTTTTCGCCCATTTCGATCCCTTCCCCCCACCACACCAGAGCCATCTATCACTTGCCCTGCTTTCTACCCTTAATGTCACCATTAGCACATTCCTTAGAAAATATCACCACCGTCAACACCCCTTTGTGCTTTTGTCTATGACATCTTTGGCAATCTCTTCTTTGCCTCCACCTATCACTAGCCCTCTATCCAGCTCTACCTGTCCCACCCCTCCTCAATCAGCTTATATTTCACCACATTTCTATATTTCTTTAGTCCTGATGAAGCTATTTTTGTTTTTGTTTCAGATTTCCAGCATTCACAGTATTTTGCTTTTAACGCCCCAATGTCGTCTTCCCCTTGTTATCTCTTACCTCCACCCGTATGAATTCTACATCTTCTGATCCAAGATCATTTCTTGCTATCGTACTTATTCCATCTCATAGTAACAAAGCTACCCCACCACCCTTTCCTCCCTGCTCGTCCTTTCGAAAAGTCATGTTTTTCTTGAGCTACTTGATGCCCACACGGCCAAATGCTGCTTTGATGTCAAAGGCAGGCACTTCTGGAGTTCAGCTCTTTTGTCCATGTTTGAAACAAGGCTGTAATGAGGTCAGAAGCTGAGTGACCCTGGCAGAACTGAAACTGAGCATCAGTGAGCAGGTTATGGCTAAGCATGTGCCGCTTGATATCACTGTTGATGACCCCTTCCATCACTTTACTGATGATTGAGAGTAGATTGATGGGGCGGTAATTAACTGTGTTGGATTTGTCCTGCTTTTTGAGTACAGGACCTACCTGGGCAATTTTCCACATTGCGAGATAGATGTCAGTATTGTAGCTGTACTGGAACAGCTTGGCTAAGGGCGCAGTAAGTTCCAGAGCACAAGTCTTCAGTACTATTGCCAGAATATCGTCAGGGCCCATAGCCTTTGCTGTATCCAGCGCCTTCGGCTGTTTCTTGATGTAGTGTGGAGTGAATCGAATTGGCTGAAGACTGACACCTATGATGCTGGTAACCTCTGGAGGAAGCTGAGATGGATCATCCACTAGGCATTTCTGGCTGATGATTGTAACAAATGCTTCAGCCTTATCTTTTGCACTGATTTGCTGGGATCCTCCATCGTTGAGGATGGGGATATTTGTGGAGCAGCCTCCTCCAGCGAATTGTTTAATTGTCCACCGCCATACGTGTCTGGATGTGGAAGGACTGCAGAGCTTAGGTCTGATCCATTGGTTGTGGAATCGCTTAGCTTTGTCTACCACTTGCTTTGACATGCAAGTAGTCCTGTGAGTATTTACAGCATTTTATGTTTTGCTTTCAGATTTCCAGCATCCACAGTATTTTGTTTTTCTCTTAGAAGCTTGAGAACTAGATGATGAGTTTCCAGGATTTAGTCATGTATGTAATCTGGAAGTCAGGAATTGCTGTTTACTTGTATTGAATTGGAACATAATCAAATTAAAGGAAATAGGACAACAACCACTGTCATTAACATTTCACTGTGTTGCTTTAAATATCATCCTGTAATATGCCATTAGTTTCAGAGTTTCTGTACTTTTCCTGTAGTTCTCTGCAGAAGATGAATCAGCTCTAAAGGAACCAATCATCAGGAGATTTGAAGAAGAAGGCAGTCCTTACTACTCTAGCGCCAGGTACAAAAATAACTAGTTAAAGTTCTGTGTGCTTTAAATCGACGAGATAAAATAAGATGGCTCTACCCAGTATTTTTGCCCTGATAGAATGCAGATGTTACTTATTTAAATTTACAGTGTCACAATCAGTCTGCTTGATTGGCACCCCATTCTCCACAACTTAAGCATTCATTCCCTCCACCCCAGCACACAGTGGCAGCAATGTGTACCATCTACAAAGTGCACTGCAGCAACTTGCCAAGGCTTCTTCGACAGCATCTTCCAAACCTGTGACCTCTACCAGCTGGAAGAGCAAGGGTAGCAGCTGCATGGGAACAGCACCACCTCCAAATTCCCACCTCAAGTCGCACACCATCCTGACTTGGAACTGTATTGTCTGTCTTTCATCGCCGCTGGGTCAAAATCCTGGAGCCACATCCCTAACAGCATTGTGGTGTACCTTCATCACATTGATTTCAACATTTCAAAAAGGTAGTTCACTATCACCTCAAGGCCAATTAGGTGACATACATATTGCCCTAGATCTTTGGCTCGGCAAGTGGGCCCCTTAAAACGACCCGTGGTGATGTCGGGCTGGCGTCCCGATATCATCGTGTGCCATTTAGATTTTCAGTTTGGCGGGCAATCACCCGAGGCGGCTGCTCGCCCGCCGAACTGTCAAAGGCTTATTAAGGCCATTTAAATATGAATTAAGCTAATAAACTGAGCTGCCCGTCCGATCTTAAGGTTGGCAGGCAGGCGAAGAGCCCAGGTGGCCTTCGCATTTTTCATGGAACCTCATCTACGGGCAGGATGAGGTTTCATGAAGGGTTTATTAATTCAATAAATTTTTTCATTAATGTTCACTGACATGTCCCAGCTCATTTGACACTGTCACATGAGGGGACGTATCTTAAAATTTTTTCCTTTCTTTATTAAAATTTTTGGGAACTTAAACTAATCTCCCTGAGGCAGCTCTGTGCCTCAGAGAGACTTCTGTGCTGTTTCGTGCACATGTGTGAAAGAGCGCAGGCCCCTACTTGGGGAACACCCGCCTGCCCGCAAAGGGAGCACTCAGTGCTTCCAGGCATGTGTCACACTGGGCGGGCCTTAATTGGCTCCGCCCATGTAAAATGGCAGCACAGACCTGATCGGGGGCACTGGTTGGGTCTGTGCCCACCCCTGCACAACCCCCCCGACGGGGGAAAAATTCTCCCCATGAATTAGGAACAGGAGTAAGTCATTCAGTGCCTTGAGCCTGCTCCAGGTACTCTGCTTAATTAATTTGATAAGATTGTGGCTGATCCGATTGTGGTCTCATCTGATTTACTTTCCTCTCTATCTGCTATATCCTTGCATCCCCTTTGTCAATCAAGAATCTATCTAATTAGCCAAGAAACGAATTCCACAGATCACCAACTCCTTGACAGAATAAAAAAAATCTCATCTCCAATTTAAATGAGAAACCCCTTATTTTTAAACTGTCCCCAAGTTCTAACCTCTTCCACAACGGGAAACATCCTCTCAGCATCCACCCTGTCAGTTTCCCTCAGGATCTTATACGTTTTAATAAGATCACCTCTTATTCTTCTAATCTCCAATGGATACAGGCCCACCCTGTCCAAACTTTCTTCATGAGATAACCCCTTTATCCCAGGAATCAGTCAAGTGAAATGTCTCTGAATTACTTCTAATGCTATAATATCCTTTCTCAAATAAGGAGAGCAAAACTGCACAGATGTGGTCTCACCAACATCCAATGCAATTGTAGCAAAACTCCCCTACTTTTATATTTCATTCCCCTTGCAATAAACAGCAACGTTCCATTTGCCTTCCTAATCACTTGATGTGCCTGAATGTTGACGACTTTGTATGTACCAGGACACCCAAATCTCTCTGTACCACAAAGTTTTGCAATCTTTCTCTATTTAATAGTATACTGCTTTTCTATTCTTACTGCCAAAATGGACGAGTTCACGTTTTCCCACATTGTACTCCATCTGCTAATTTTTTGTGCACTCACATAACCTATCTAAATCCCTTTGCAGGCTTTTTATATCCTCCTCACAATTTACTTTCCTACCTATCTTTGTGTCGTCAGCAAAATTAGCAACCAAACATTCGATTTCTTCATCCAAGTCATTTATATAGATTGTAAATAGTTGAGGCCCCTGCATTGATCCTTGTGAGATGGTTGGGCAATAAATGCTGGCTTTGCCAGTGACATCCATATCCCATAAATGTATATTAAAAAATCTTTGGTTAAAACAGATGATTACCATACTTTACAATGACATTGATGCAATCACTATTTGCATTGGAGCATTTTGTTAAAAAATGATACTGATTAATGAACTTTAATTCTATATTATAATTTCATTTTAATTGTGTTTTTTGTGTTGCCTTATCAGAGGAAAATAAATTAAACTTTAAAGTCCCGTGCTCATTTGAAAAGTGTACCAATAAAATACAGTGAAGCCTTCAACTTGTTTCGATCTGCCTGACAATATAATAATTATCCTGTGTAATCGATTAATCAGTTTTATAGCTTAATCTCAGTTACGTCCACCAGTGAACTCAGGACTCCATGAATTTGTATGATTCTCCTGTCAATGGTGGCTCCATGTACCCGATGACAGAGCAAGCAAAGAGGCTTTGCCAACTTTTGTCAGCACTTAGAATAGAAGTCATTTGTTACAACCAAAGGTATTTGGTTGATTTAGATCGGCTGCTGCATCCTGTCAAAATTATTGCTGAAGGTTTGTTTGTTCTATGAGAAAGTGGCATTTGATTTAAACAATAGATCGGGTACCTGTCATCTGTGAATAGTTAGTTGATCCTGAGTACCTAACTCAGTGCACATAATATTGTTTTATTTGCTTTTTGCTATGTGATAGGTTAGCTTGAAAACAAAACCGAAATCTGGCTCACATGTTTCTTTCACCAGTTCCTTTGTAGACTGTAATAAGAGAGTGATTATCCCAAAATTACAGAACAAGGTCTTCTGTGCTAAGTTGTAAATTCTATTAATAGTTAGTTGTTTGCTCATTCATATTTGGAACACAGGTACTCTGCTTAATTAATTTTTATCCTCCCCAGTAACCAAGTATATATAATACAGATAAAAGGAGCAGATTTTATTGGCTGAATTTTATGGGGGTTGGGTTGGCAGTGAGCTGTCAGGATTTGCCGTCATTACCTCTCTGAAACTGACCACGGTTTTGGGGTGTCAGGCATGTGCTGATTAGCACAGAAATCCTTAAATTGCGATCTGTCACTCAGACTCCCTTTCTTCCCTGTCCCAGTGCCGGCAATGACTGAAATCAGCGAGAATTTCAACTACCCTGCAACCACATCACTGCTAGAAACCCCATAAAAGTTACACCATGTTCAGTCAGGTATAATTAGGTTTTTAATGCTGATCAGATAAAATCTGATGAACAACAGAACTGACCCTGACAAAGTAATTTTGTAGTCATGGATTGCTGTTAAATCATTAATTAGATTTTTTAAGCAAAATTTTTTTTTAAATAAGTTCAAACATTTTTTTACCTTCTATCTCCACTCCATGTATGTGTCCCAATCTTTAATTTGCTCCATTTAAAATTTTTAGAAGTGACTTGATTTCAGTACTCCTAGTTTCCTGGCTGGGTGGCTGCTTGGTCATAACGACAATTATTGCAGCCCCAAGCTGAAATGCCCAGTAAAGATGGCTGCAATCTGGTGCAGTACTACTACATGGCAATAGTGAAATTCTCACCAGAGAGATTGTTAGATACCTCAGCAAGACTTACTTTGAGGTCAGCAGTGAACACCCTTGCTTCACCGCTGACCACAAACTCTGGGCCTGTACTAAGTTTGATTTGCTAGCAAGTGGCTTACACTCATTTCATTTGATAGCTGGAATACTGTTTAGAATTGCTAGATAAAGTTAGAGAAATTGACATTTTCAGTTTGGATTGGCTGCATTAAATTTCACTTTTACACTTACAAAAATTAGTAGTAATAATAATTAGTTTTCTACCTAAGCAACAGCTCATCGCAAGTAACTGATTGAACTCTACTTACTGTGTCCACTCACAGTAGTGCAGCAATTCATGTGGAACAGATGCATGTATTTAGGCCTAGGCTGTCCAGCTTGAAGCTGATTTTATCTATTAAACCTCCTGTTACGTATAATCCTAAATTTGTAGAGTAGTGGCCACATGCAGTGATTGCAAGTAGGAACCTAACTGGGAAATTCAAATGTCATAAATTGCAAGGATGAAGTTGAAGTGGTTTATAATCACCCACTGAACATCAAGATTAAATTGTAGCCTTGAAATTGCTTCTGTCTATCTATTAAGTTTCGTACTACATAGGTAGAGTGATTTTACTTTGTTTTGGTGACTGATTTTGCAGATGCACCAATGAAAGCCTGTGAAACGCAGACAGCGCTTGCCACAGAGAGAGTAAGAAAAACTAGGGAAGATGCTTTTTAAGCCTAAAATAGATGATACTTTCAGTTAAGAGAGTTAAAAATTATAGTGGTTGATATGATCAAAATCCAACCCAATAATTAAAGTAATCTTATTTTAATCTATTGTTTCCCAAGGTCTCAAAACTCTGCAACACATTGCCCCCAGCAATGTTCATCCTTCATCACTGTTTAGGCTTTTAAAATCTAAAGTTGATATTACCTGACATGATTACTTAATTATTCCATCTTACTGCTGTTCTGTGTGATGCATTTGGGCCCTTCATCTTGGTTTCTTGAAAGGAAAACATTGCCTTCTGTTACCATCCTTCCATTTTGTGTTTTTGTTACTATTTGAATTAATGATTAGTGTCATTGATTCTTCAGGAACTGGGTGATCAAGGGTCACTGATGCATTTCTTTCTTTCAACCAACTATTGACCTCTAGTGTTTATCCTGAAAATTTCTCTGAAGATCTTGAGTCACATTGAAAACACTTACTGATTAATATCCTTTTACACTGGAACCAGCTTGTCTTTTATATGTTTACTTTCCTGGCATTGTTGTGAGCTTAAGTAACTCCGTTTCTTAACGACAAACTATTTTTTCCTTGTCATCTGTGAAAGTTAAACATTTTTAAATTTTGCACTTTCTATATTATAAAGAAAATAACCTGATATTGTTTTATTTCAAATGTTTTGTGGTTTAAAATTTGTGATAGAAAATGGGGACTAATAGATTAGAGGAGACTAGAAGGTGCAGTGTGTATTAGTTGTCCTTTCACCTCTAGACTTCAATAATATCCAGAATTACAAGTCTGTTTCTTGACTGCAGGTGCCCTACTTAAAATTAATTTGACACTCAACCTTATTCTTGATTGGTAGGGACCACAGCAAAAAAGCTGCTGTTTAGTTGGAGTTGATTGCTGCTAAATTGGTAATTACAGGGAAGCTCTGGGGCTGCCTAATACGGGAATTTCATTGGTGCAGTAAAGGATGTTAAACTATTTTTTTTAAAAGAAAGGATGTTAAACTATGGTTAAGACTTGTTGTTGGGGCAGAGTAGAGAGTACTTCAGAGGGCACTGTGGCATATTAATGCTGTCACTGGGTGTGCAAGTTAGAAATGTATTCCTTTCTCAGTGCTGGTATCTTGCAAATTGTGCACAGAAATTAGAATGGAAAATTAAAACAAATGTAGCTTTGTGAGAAAATAGATCTCTTATTGTTAATCTTTTGATTAGAAAATCTATGGATGTACACTTAGGTTGAAAGTAACAGCAATTTTATAATGGAGCTTCCCCTGTTCCTGGATATCTTTTGACAGAAACCCACAGCTGTTAGAGGACTTCAGACTGATGTGACCTTTGTATATTTTAACCTATTTTTATAGGCTTTAATTTTCATATAGTCATATGGAAGGATTTACATTTACATTTTTAATACTGATTAATGACTTCATAATTGCCAAATTTCTACCAACAGAAATGCAAGTGGCTCCTGGAGCAAATTGTGCAAAGTTCAGTATCCAGTATGTTTTAATTAACATTGATGTGCAGAAAACCACATGCAATAAACAGTTACAAAATATCTCATTGGGAGGCCCTATAGGTGACTAGTGCAGATTAATTACCACCTACTCCAAAACAAGACAAATAACAATTCTCAGTCAAAATCAATCAGTATAGCAGTCTTAATTCAGGTCAGTTCACCCATTTTATTTCCTCTGGTCAGAACTCCTGCAACGCTGACAAATTCTACTAAGAAGGTGCTTAATATATTCAAGAATTAATGTAACTTTAAGGAACGTAGACAGCCTAGAATAAATTCAGTATTGTTCTAGCTTTATAATAATTAATAATCGTGCAGACTAAATCTAAACCTCAGTGGTTATGAGAAGTAATTTTAAGATGTTTTTAACCTTTAAGGGTGCACAGTAAGTAATATATGAAGGCTATGTTAGTGGATTAAACAAAACTTAATTGATGGTGTGTCAGAGGACAGCCTCTTTAACTAACGGTCTCAGTTTCAACCAGAGTTTTTAAATGGATGCTAGAGAATTTGAGGCAGTTGGTTTGCAGTGTTTATAACAAAACAAAGGTCACCCAAAAGCATAGGAGTTCAGGAGTTGTAGACTGGTTTTGTAAAGCCCTTGTGGTACAGAAGCAATTAGGCATATTTGTGATAAATCTGTTCAAATCGTTTACATCTGCTCTGCCGAGCACAACATTGTGCTGCAGCTCACTGGAAACATATTTTGTTCTGTTTTCTTTACTCTTAGAAATGGTTTGTTCCAGCATTTCAGAAAAGGAACATTATAATCCCATTTGTGTTGAAGTCAACTTAAAGAGAATTTTGTACATAGGAAAAACTAACTCTACTGTACTATAATGGTAGTTAGGTTTCAATTTTTAAAAAAAATCATTCCTGGATGTGGATATTGCTGGCTAGGCCAGCATTTATTGCCTAATTGCCCTCGTTCAGAGGACATTTAAGAGTCAACCACATCGCTCTGAGTCTGGAGTCACATGTAGGCCAGACCAGGTAAGAACGGCAGATTTCCTTCCCTAAAGAGACATTAATGAACTAGATGGGTTTTTACAGCAATTGACAATGGTTTCACAGTCATCAGCAGACTTTTAATTCCAGATTTTTTATTGATTCAAATTTCACCATCGGCAGTGGCATTGCCCTGGGTCTCCAGAATACTAGTCCAATACTAGGCAATACCACTACGCCACCGCCTTCCCTGATGCTTCTGTGAGAAATGAAGACAGTTTAAAATAGATGTTATGTCTAGGTGAAAGGGTGTTTGCTAGAAAATAGAGTTTGAAGTCTTTTTGTCTAAGAGGCAGGAAGTTTCATTGAAATGTAATACATTTTTAAGGTGAGGCTGTAATGTACAAATGAAAGTAGTACATACACTACGTACAATTAATATTAATTTACTAGAGGTTTATTGAAGAATTAGCTTCATCTAAGCCGAAAACCTCTGTTCAACTTATGTCTTGATCTGCTAATGAGCTACAGAAATCTCCCAAAATACTATCAATGCATGACACATTAGTGTCCAACATTTGTTTATTATACAAAGAATATTGTTATTTTTTGATGTCGTACAATGTGCCTGGGAATGATCCTGGGGGGACTTGACAGGGTGAATGCTGAAAGGATGTTTCCCCTTGTGGAAAAAACTATAACTAGGGAACACAGTATAAAAATAAGGGGTCCCCTGTTTAAGACAGAGATGAGGAGAAATTTTTTCTCTGAAGGTTTCTCTTCCCCAGAAAGTGCTGCAGGCAGGGTCATTGAATATTTTTAAGGCAGAGGTAGATTCTTGATTAACAAGGAAATCAAAGGTTATTGGGATTGGCAGAATGTGGAGATGAGGCCACAATCAGATTAGACAAGATCTTATTGAATGGCAGAGCATTGAATGGCCTACTCCTGCTCTTAATTCATATGTTCGGATGTGATACGCTGATGGAGTAACATTAATGCTAAATTTCCACAGTTTTATGACAAATTTAGTATTATTGTATAAAAGCAGTACTTGAAGAGGGAGGTAAAAGCTCTAGCACAGTTTCAGGATCCAGGTGTTTGCAATGCTTTCATAATTTATATATATTTTGAACAACTCTTTTAACCCTTACTTTATATATCTTGAGTAATTATTTCTTTTTCATTCATTATGAAATGCCAGACTTATTTCCTCCCACTGCATTCAGAGGTCCATCTGGTTAGCTACCATTGGGAATATACTTCCTTGACATTTGTGTGAGTCAGTTAGCTGAGTAATAGTGGTGTTAGCTGTATTCGTGATGGGCTGATTTTTATATTGTGAAAGATCTTTGATATTCAAATAGCTTTAAAGGCTGAATGAAGCATTTAGTGGAATCTACGGACGATGCTTCTGAAAAATTAAAGTGGGAGACTAGTTCACGCTCAATACCAGGTCTGTGAGTGAAATGAAACACCCTGAGAGCCTTATGTAACAGCATTTACTTCTTTCTATTGGGGTAATTAGTTTCAGTGTTCTATTTTTGCCCCAGAATAAAATTCACATCTTACCAAATCACATTGGAGTTAGGTATTTGTGGTGACAACATATCAATTATACAGAAGGAGGCCATGTTTACTGCATTGAAAGAGGCCATATGTCCCATTATGTCAATACAACAGCAACTTGCATTTATATAACACCTTTGACATCCCAGGGCACTTCAGAAAAATATCGATGCTGAACTAAAGAACGAAATAGTAGGTGGTGTGGGTAAAAGCTTGGTCAAAGAGTTGAGCTTCAATGAGCATCAATATGAGGAGGTGGAGAGGTTTAGGGCAGGAATTCCAGAATGCAGGACTGCTGAAGGTGGGACTTAAGGGAGTAGGGGATATACCAGAGGCCAGATTTGGAGAAACACAGAGTTCTTGAGAATTTAAAATTTGAGTCATTGAATGACCAGAACAATGTAGACGAGTTAGCTAAGAATAATGGGTGAGAGGAAGTTGGCGTGAGATCGGATTTGGATAGTTGTATTTTGGGTGAGCAGCAATTTAAGGGTAGAGGATGGGAGCTGGCAGAAGAACATTTGAATAGTCAAGTTTACAAGTGACAAAGCTTTGGATGTGAATTTCAGCAGAAGATCGGCTGAGGCAAGGCCACGTATGAGTGATATTGCAGAGGTGGAAGTTGGCAATCTTTGTGATGGAGAGCATTTGAAGTTGGTAACTCAGCTCAGGGCCAGGTAGAGAGCTGAGGTTGCAAATAGTCTGGTTCAAACTGAGAAAGTGGCTGAGAAGGGGGACGGAATTGGTACAGCAGTTACAGATTTTGTGGAAAGAGCCAAAGATGCTGACTTCAATCTTCCTAACATTTAACAAGTAGAAATTATGACTCATCCAAGATTGGTTATCAGGCAAACAATATGACAACTTGAGCGGAGAAAGCATAGAGAGATGCGGTGGAGACGTGGAGGTGAGTGCTGCTACAGTATATGTGGAGCTAAATCCCATATCTTCATATGATGTCACCTAGGAGCATTTAGATGAAGATGTTGGGGTAGCATGTATAAATACTTGGAAAACACCAGAGATAATGGTGCAGGAGTTGATACAGGCGCCATTGTTGCATTTGCACTGACTACAGCTAGATAGGTAAGAGATGAACCAAGCAACAGTAGTTCTCCTGAGCTGAGCAAAATTGGAGACATTGGGAGTAGGATGATGTCCATGATTGTATCAAAGGTTGCAAGAAAGACAAAGAGGGATAGTGCACAATGGCTTTCTTCACAAAGGAATTTTGTGACTTTGATTATGGCTATTTCAGTGCTGTGGCAGGGAAGGAAACCTGATTGGAGTTGTTCAGCATTATGGGGAAGATGGGCATAGATTTTGGAGGCAACAACATGTTCAAGGAGAGGAAAGGGAAATTAGTGATTGGGTAGTAGTCTGCAAGGATAAGAACAGTCAGATGCGATGGATTTATAGAGGGGAAGCTGATGTTGGTGGTTTTGAAATGGTGGTGAACTGTGCGTGAGGAGACCTCATATCACCTAAGCTGTGGGACTTGGAGAGGAAGTTGGGTGATCAACAGTTTAGTCAGAATGTGGTCAAAGAAACAAGGACAAGCCTTATTGTTAAGATGAGCTCAGAGAGGGGATGAGGACTCTAGAGTAATCACAAACCAATTCCACTGATGAGCTCACTTCTGTTAACCCTGTGACATCCCCTGCTTTAAATGTTTCTGTGTTCTATCCTTAAAAGATATTGTAATCTCTATTTTAGCTACTTCCTGTGACAAAACAATCCTTATTACATAAAAGCAAAATACTGCGAATGCTGGAGACCTGAAATAAAAACAAATTTCTGGAAAACTCAACCGGTCTGATAGCATCTGTGGAGAGAGAAATGTTTCCAGTCCAGTACGACGCTTCTTCCGGACATACTGAGGCTTGGCCGAAAGCCCAGGCAGCTATTAAAATATGAGAATGCCTGCTCCCCAAAAGAAACATTGTTTGATTGACAGCTCAGGCTCTCTGATCTCTGTGGTCAATTTCACAATGTTTGCATTAGTTAAGTGGTTTCAAGGGTTTGCGGTTTGTGGCTTTTGAAACTTCAAAGGGCCTGAATGATATTCACTTTTATTGGCTTGTCCTTCAGAATTTTGTTAGGAGATACTTTGAATTAATGACTTTTTTCTACAGTGTGCCATGGGTCAGTGGGGCTAGAAGTGCCATAGCTTGGCATAGGAGGAATGAGGAGCCATAGGTGGTATGTGGAAGGGCAGAGCTTGGCATTGGGACATGAGGGGCCAAAGGGGGTGGGTGTAAGGGCTGAGCTTGGCATGGGGGCATGAGGGTACATTGGGCATGGATGGAGGGGCTGTAACTTGGTATAGGGGTCATGAGGGGGACCTTATATATATTATGAAAGGTACCATTATGCAGACTAGGGTTCATGACTCCTCTAAGGGCCATGAACCACAACTCTTTAAGAACCTGGCCTGACTCCATGAAAATTGCGTAAGGGTAGGAGACACGTATCTCTGTAATGGAGCCAACCAAGTCATGAGTGCCAGATGTGGGCTTTTGACAGGAACCAGCCCACACTCTTTAAAGGCACTCCCGAAAACCACACAACCTGGAAATGGGGCCAGGAATCCTGGAATTGGGACCTAGCTGCCATTTTTAAAGGGCTTCCGAGTCATGCCTCTTGGTGAAAATCTAGGCCTATGCTTCCGTTTAGAAAACCCAAAATTATCTCTTCACAGAATTAGGGAATTGCTGTGGCGCAGAAGGAGGCCACTTGGCCCATCGTGTCTGCACTGGCCCATTGGTATATTCTTCCCTGCACCTGTTAACCTATCTAACATCCTAAACCTTTTTAATTTATCCTTGCTGTTTAGGTCATCTTCAATTTTGATATCATGCTTCCTACCCACACATCCAAATCATCTCCATATGTCAAGAACAAAAATAACACGGCATTGACACCACTTCCCTACTATTAGGATTCAGGTGTTCTTATAATTTAAAAAAAAATGCACCACTTGAGGAAATTAAAAGAACAGTTACAGTATTACCCTTTGATTTCAATGTTCCAAATGTCACAAACGTGCCAAAGTCAAAAATATCTCAAGGATTTTGACTTGGATGTATTTGCAAGTTTCCTAAGATGCTCCAGTGGGTTGATTAAATGTCTGAAGAAGTAAGTGTGATTCTTCTAGGTCGTATGCATAGAACGCAAAACTTTTAATTTAAATAAATACATTTATTCTGTACCCATTATTAAAAATCTCTGCATGTGCACCAGTCCACAAACCTTACTTAGTCTGATCATGATTTTTGGTTAGGCTTTTATGTCAACATAGAAACACCCTGGGCAGAATCTTCTGTTCGGTGTGCGGGGGCGGGCCCCCACACGCTGACACATAAAATGACACACGGTGGTGTCGGGCGTGTGTCCTGACGTCACCACGTCCCATTCCGATCTTTAGTTCGGTGGGCGGGCACCAGAGTCGGCTGCATGCCTGCTGAGCTGTCAAAGGCCTGTTAAGACCATTAACAAACTAATTAAAGTAATATTCAGGGCTGCCTATCCAAGGCGAAGAGCCCAGGCGGCCTTCGCACTTTTCATGAAACCTCTTCCACAGGCGGGATGAGGTTTCATGAAGGTTTTATTAATTCAGTAAAAAATTTTCATGAAAATTCATAAACATACCCCAGCTCATGTGACAATGTCAAATGAGGGGCCATATCTGAATAATTTTATTTTTTCTTTTTTTCAATGTTTCATTATGAAATTAATCTCCCTGAGGCACGAAGCTGCTTCAGGGAGATTTCTGTGCTCTTTGGTGCACATGCGCGAAAGAGCGCAGGCCCGACTTTCCCTCCTACCCCCAGCCGCACAGGTAGCTGAGTGCTACCGGGCGCATGTCACACCAGGTGGGCCTTAATTGGCTCGCCCACGTAAAATGGCGGCGCACAGCCAATTGCGGGCGGCGATTGGCTCCACACTCACATGCTCCCAACCGGCCCGCCCAACAGGGAGAAAATTCTCCCCTCATGTAAATATTTTATGATGGCATTTGTGTTTGCAACAAGTTGCCATCACAGTTAGTTTATGAACCGGTCTAATTAACTGAATTTTGGAAAAACTTGTGTCCTTTTTTCCTAGTAACTGAAATTTCTCATTTGCAAAGTAAGAAGTTCTAGAGAAAATTTTAAAAGTATGTATTTCATAGCAGCATAACATCTACCCATTGAATTATCTTGTGTATTTTAATATCTTCCTCAAAGATTTTACTACCAAGTCTCAGCCTGTGTCAAAAGTCCAGGCTTCAACTGAATATTTCTAATTAAGAATGGGGAGAGCTTCAAATCTTAAGTGTGCATCCTGAGCATGTCCGCTTTGCAGAATTTTTCTGTAAGCAATCTGTGCATCACCCTTTATTGTTAAAGGTCACTCCTCACAGGTTCCGGGCAGCTGAGAATATCTTTGTTTTTCCAAAACAGAAGTTTGAATTCTCAAAGCTTCTATCTCAGGAAAGTAATGTTTATTATAATTTGCAGCTTTTCTTGTTTGAACTGTTCAGAGATGGGCAGAACCTATGTCAACAACATGTTAGATTGTGGGTTATTTTATTGACGATCAGAAAACAGAAGACATTGTCTACGCAGCACATACTGTTTCTTAGTAACTCCTCCTGGATTGCAGGAGAAGGAACAGGTACCCATTACATGCTTTATTGCATGAACATAAAGACTGGAACTGCTGACTACAGGGAAAGTGATGGGGTGGGGTGCAGGAGAATCGAAAAGGGAATGCAGTCAAGTTGCGAAAGGAGGTTTATGGGGGTGAGCTATATGGTCTGAAAGGGGCCAAGGGTAATATGAGTCCCATTCTCTTGGAGTTTCTGTCCCACAAGGATGCTAGACTCCAAATCTGCCAGTGTTGCCAGATCTCCAGCCCTAAATGCTGCCAGATTCTGCCCCATCCCCATTGCTTTAATGCCTTTGACCAGTTTGTTCGACCACTAGACTGCCCTCTCTTCATTCCTCAGACTCCCTTGCCACTGTTTGCTGGGATATACTGCATACTGAAGTTGTACTATTTATCCATATGGAATCTGTCTTTATCAAATAAATTTATATTATACAGTACTGCCTGCCTTGGAGCACTATGTATTATTGCCAGTGAGTAGATAGGATTAATGCTTGCAAGTATATTTACACGCAGTGAGCATTTGTGTCCCTCTGTAAGTATTGTAGAAACAAAAGGTGGAACAGTATTGTTGGATCTGCTTTCCTTGCCATCTGTTGTAACTTCTAAGTGCATTATTTTCTGATGATTTATGTTTAGTAGCATCAAATCTGATTACTGTATAGATTCTCGAGATTCCCTGAATGGTTTTTGAGTTGATTTTCCAGGCATTTCCAAGGTTTAGGCCTCATCACTATTTAATTGCTATTTATTACTTTTTACTTTTCATAATTTTTTTCTTGTCATTGCAGGCTGTGGGATGATGGCATAATTGACCCTGCTGACACAAGGCTGGTGTTGGGTCTAAGTCTTAGTGCTGCACTCAATGCACCCACAAAGAAGACAAACTTTGGAATCTTCAGGATGTGACCTAGGCATTTGTCTATTAGACACAATATTTTCCACCTTTCAACTGTAACAGGAGAACTGAATTAATCAAACTACTGTAAAACTTTGTGAAATAAAATTTGAATTTCAATTACCATTTTTAAAAAGTAATATTCTTTCATAATTGCAAAATGCGATGTGTACCTTGGATCAATAACTGACGAGCAATGGCAGTGCAGGTCGGAATTTGGGTATAGCTGTTGGTGACAAACTTGGACTCAACTGTTTCATTCTGGATAGAGACAGATGATACCAGTATGGTTTATGCTGCTTACAATAGTTTACACTTAGAACCCTAATGTTTTCTCCTTCTGATTGTTTTTGACCTCTTATTACATTTTACTGTCAATAACCTGGCCCTAACAGTGGGAAAGAAAGTATGTATGAGTTCTTAACTATTCAATTTATCTGCCTTCATGATTTGTGAGATAGACATGACCAGTGGTTAAAGTGGAATTTGCTAAGCCACGTCTTCCACCCCCACCTCAATGCTTGGAACCTTTGTGCTGTCAATTTAAGAGATTTTGGCCTTTGATGGTTTTATAGTACTGCAGCAATTTGATTATAAGAGGATTTTATAATGACTTTGTCATATCCACATTAAAAAAAAAGGTCAGTAGAGGTAGTTTCTCATTAATTCGAGCTAGTGATTATTGGTCAGCTAAATTAAATTACAGACTGCTCCCCTGCAAACCCTGAAGACCGCCTCCTGAACACTTCTGGGTTAATAGAGCCTGGGGTGAATCTAATAAATTTATTTTTATGCTGTTAATATCACAATTATATAATGCTAACTAACTTTTTCTTGCAAAACTATAAAATTTTGTCCTGAGCTGTTGCTTATTTTGTACAAAGATGAGAACTGAAATAACAATAAAGGGGCTAAGGGACAGGGGGCAAAGAGTGAACATTGTTTTTCAAACTGAAGGAAGTATGTACTGGTGTTCCCCCAGGGGCCAGTCATATCATGATATTCACTCATTTGTTTGCAGATGACACAAAAGGTAGAAATATAGTAAACATTCAGGAGAATAACTTCAGGAGCACGTAGACTGATGAAATGGGAAGTCACATGGCAGATGAAATTTAATATAGGGAAGTGTGAAGTAATGCATTTTGGAAGGAAGAACGAGGAAAAGCAATATAAACTAAATAGTACAAATTTAAATGGGGCTCAGGGACAGAGAGCCCTGGGCATTTACGTACACATTCCTTTGGAGGTGGCAGGACAAGTTGATGGTCTTTTTAAAAAGCATACAGGATCCTTGGCCTTGTACGTAGAGACATGGGGCTAGATTTTACACTCTCCTGTCAGTGTGTTTGAATGCAGAGGTGGTTCATAAAATGCCTACCTGCCACCTTCCCCCCGCCCCCATCTGTCTCCCGTTTTACGAGGGATGGTGGAGCTACTCTTTGGTCTATTGGAGCTCTTCAGTGGCTAATTAATGGCCACTTACGTGCCTCATCCTGCCCCGATGCTATTTTACCTGTACAGGGAGAGACCAATGTCAAGCAGGTAACCTGGCAGCTTCTACTTTTACTTTTTTTTTTCTTCTTGGGAGGTCCCCTATGGCCATTGGAGGCACCCTTACCCCCAAAGTCATATCACCCCCTTTAACCCTCCTCCTCTGGCCTCTCAAACCTGGCCCCTTACCCACCTTGCTAGGGCCTGCCAGCCAGCCCCTGCCAATACTCTGGACCTACCTCCAGTGTGGCATCCATATCCACCACTTCTTCGGGGACTGGCTGTGTTCCCAGCAGTGGCCACTGCTTGGACCTGGCACTGCCTGTCAATCCGATTGGCAGGCAGCTCTCTAAAGACAGGACTTCCTCCCCAGATGAGGGCGGACGTAACACCCTGAGCCAATTAATGCTTCACCGAGGGCAAAGCCGGCCTTTACGTGTGCAATCTCCTGACTGGCTTTTTAGTTTGGAGGCGTCAGGGAATACGGCACCCCATAAAATCCAGCCCATGGGGTACAAAAGCAAGAAACTTTTATGCTAAACTCTTATACAGTAAATCACTAGCTAGGCTCAGTTGAAATATTGTGTTCAGTTCTGTGCACCATTTGTAGAGTATGTCAAGGCTTTGGAGAGGATGTAGAGATTTACCAGAATGGTCCCAGTGATTAGAGACTTCAGTTATGTGGAGGGACTAGAAAAGCTGGGGTTGTTTTCCTCAGAGCAGAGAAGATTAAGGGGAGATTTAATAGATGTGTTCAAAATTATAAAGGTTTTCAATAGAGTAATTAGAGAAACTCCTTTCACTGCAAATTATTGTTGTCGAGATTCTAGTGGATTCCTGCATAACATTTAGCAGACCAGAGGTGCATTTTGCTTAACTGCAGCAAGCTGGACAGTTTAAAACTCTTACCATGTTCATTATACTCTGAGCTCATATTTTCTTTACAGCTAAATCTAACTAAAGATGAAGCCATGTGGACTTTTCTTTAATAGGGCTGCCAGCTTTGTAGAACTATCCACTTAGCCCATTATTCTCTGCTGTTCTCTCCTGTTCACTTAAAATGATTTGTTCCCTGGAGTTTTTATGATGGATTTCCCTACCTTCTCCCTACGTGAGTTGTTTCTTGAGTTTTTTTTAATAATTAAGTCATCAGGTACAATTTAAAAATAAACTTTCAAAAAGATTGTGTGTCTTCTGGGGAGGTGGGGGGAGGGGAGAGAAGTTTGGGGAAGGGAAGTTGGTGAGGAGAGGAGATGGGCAATAGTCCTACCCCATTTTGAAATATAAGACAGGGCTAGATAACACGAGTGAAAATAAACATTGAAGTGTACATCTCAGGTCCATAAGATTTCCTGGGTTTGGGGACACAGATACCTAAATAGGCAATCGACTAGTCATAAGTAATTTCAAGATAGTTTATTGAGAAACAACAGTTTAGTTATGATATATTAACTCATTTGACAGAAAAAGTATACGACTCATAACAGCTTGTGATAACAGTATTCCATGTTCCAGTCGAAGTGTTAGGAAACTCTTCCCTCGATCTTCCTCCTCTGGCCTATCTTCCATTCATAGAAGGCAGCTGCCCAACGAGTACTGCACCCCCCCCCACCCCCACCCCCCAACCAGTATGACACCAATCTATTTTTCAGGGGGACTGGTAGTTAACCCAGTGTCAATCATCTATCTGATTATTCTGACCAATGGATAAAGGACAGGTTCTCAAAATGTCAGGGTGGTTATCAGCCCCCTTGTGCGTCAAGCTTGAGGTCAGCTTTTTAGTTTACATCAGCTGAGGGTCATATCCTGGCCCTTTCTAAGCACATGCATAGATAAGGGGATGCATAAGACGCCATTCTACCAGCTTAAGAATGTCAACATGGCAGCCTGAACTAAGACTGTTTAGAGGTCAAAATGTTTAGAAATCCCTTTTCCAGAGAGAGAATCAAGGCTGTTTAGCTAATCCCGTAAAATGCAGAAAATACCTGCTTATTAAAGACCCCAATTTCTTACAGTTGCCTCCCCTTTGAGAAGGAAATATCTTTATTGACTTCTCACAACTAATTTTTAGATAAGCTATTTTTAAAATACAAGCTGTGTCCCTAATTTCTTGATTACATATTGCAGATAGCATCCTAAAACTACTAGAATTATCTAATCACTTGCCTTGGCACCCCCACCTGCAACTCTTACATTTCCCCCTTTGAGAGAGAAATATTCTTAGGGCGGGATTTTCCAAGCCTGCCTGTCTTCGGGGTCGTCCGGTCCCGCCGAAAGTCAATGGACCTTTGGCTGGCCCACCACATCCCCTGCAGTGGGTCCCACCAAGGCAGGACTGGAAGATCCCGGCCTTATTCTTTTGCAGGAGTGCTGCTAATTTCTGAGCTCATAGCATATCAGTACATATAATTAAAACAACAGATTATGCATGGGCTTGAAAGATTCTCCAGCCCTCCCTTCACCTGTATCCATCTTGTGGATAATTCTCACTAAGTATTATTGCTCACTGGTCCTCATTTGTCCCAATCCAAAATTCCTTTTACATTTGTTTTTTTTTGACTCTATGATGTTAATAGTCAGGGGGAATAAACTTAATTGTCTTAAAACCAGTTTCTCTCTGGAGAATGTGTCAGTGTCTTGATCATTTAAAAATGTTTTCTTACTCTTCAGGCCATATTAACCATTTCATGCCATGTGGTTTGTCAAGTAGCTGAGCAAGTCTGGGATCTATTCTTCAGTGCAGCAGCACCTTGTACTCACCTCGCATGTCAGTTACCTCACAAGTTACAAGTAACTTCTGCGCATTCACACCGATATCCAATTCTTTCTTTAATCCTGTGTTGGAATTTCACATTCTAAGTCATCTTCACACGTTTCCCTATATGTTGGATGTGACCTCCAGGGATTTTCTTTTTACCAAATTTTCTATTTGGGCAATGTTCCTTCTGCTACATGTCACTTCATCATGCTTGGTGGTAATCTCTCTGCCCTCTCCCACAGATTCTTGTTTTGCATTTGTGGAAGGATTATCAGGTGTATAGGGATTGTGCTGTGTATTTTGCCAATCAACTTCATAATTTGGGATTTCACTGTCTTTAGAAGGATGCACCGTTCAATAATTCTTCCTGACTTTCTGGTGATCTCAAAAGATCAAAGGGGGAGGAATCTTTTGCCTCAGGACCTTTGCTTATCTACCTCTGTATGGTCCCAATGTCTCAGGAGGTGGCCAGATTATCAAATTGCATTCTCTTAAGAAGTTCATAGGCAAAGACACAAGTAACCCCAGGAGAAAGCTGCCATCTTATTCATCTCATCTACACTTTCACTAGAATGTACATCAATACTCAAATTCATATATTCCATCGAACTACACCCAAGGTGAATTGTTCCAATTCCCAATTGGTGTTGTGTCCCTTTTTCCTAATTACATCTCTTATTCTAATAATTGCCATTACTTGCCATTGTATCTCTTTCAGAAGTTCTGGGGAAACTTTATAGCCTAATAACATGTTTGCATAATATCTTTAAGATGGAAATTAAATATTTCCACTTGATTTCAGACATTTTGTTTGTCTGTTCTTTCACTTAAACAACATTTTATTTTCTCAAAAGTAACCCACTAAATCAGGCTTGTCCAAGGGCTGGCCTGCAAGGTAGATGTGGCAGAACTCTGATATAGCCCGTGGTGGGGGGGAGGACTCTTCATGGGCTGACAGATGGGCATTTGGTCTGGAATGTACCATGGCGCTACAGCAAGTACATGGGCAGGCATTGACTTCTTGTGGCAAGCAAAACCAAAACTGAATCACTGCTCAATCAGGCTGCGAAGGTAAGACAATAAATTAGCCTTCTCATCTACATTTTGTTCACAGAGATACATAAGACCATTCGGCCCATCGAGTCCGCTCTGCTATTCAATGAGATCATGGCTGATTTGATAATCCTCTTGAACTCCACTTTCCTGCTATTTCCCCATAACCCTTGATTCCCTAACTGATTAAAAATCTCCATCTCCACCTTAAATGTGCTAAATGACACAGCCGCTACAGCCCACTTTGGTAAAGAATTCCACAGATTAACTACCCTCAGAGAAGAAATTCCTCCTCATCTCTGTTTTAAAGTGGGGTGGGGGGCCCTTACTCTGAGATTATGTTCTCTGGTCCTGGACTCCCCCACAAGGGGAAACAACCTCTCAGCCTCTATACTGTCAAGCCCCCCTAAGAATCTTATATGTTTCAATAAGGTCATCTCTCATTCTTCTGAACTCCAATCTACTCAACCTTTTCTCATAAGAAAATTCCTCCATACCCGGGATCAACCTAGTGAACCTTCTCTAGACTGCCTCCAATGCCAGTATATCTTCCCTTAGATAAGGGGACCAAAACTGTTCACAGTATTCTTGGTGTGGTCTAACTAGTGCCTTGTATAGTTTTAGCAAGACTTCCCTATTTTTATACTCCAGTCCCTTTGAAATAAAGGCCAACATTTCATTTGCCTTCCCTATTACCTGCTGAGCTTGTATGTTAGCTTTTTGGGATTCATACACAAGGACTCCCAAATCCCTCTGTGCCGCAGCCTTCTGCAGTCTTTCTCCATTAAATAATATTCAGCTCCTCTATTCTTCCTGCCAAAGTGCATAACCTCACATTTTCCCACAGTATATTCCATCTTTCACTTTTTTGCTCATTCACTTAACCTGTCTATATCCCTCTGTAGACTCCTTGTGTCATCCTCACCACTAGCCTTCCCACCTATTTTTGTATCATCTGCAAATTTGGTGATAGTACATTCACTTCCCTCATCAAAGTCACTCAATAATATTGAAAATAATTGAGGCCCCACCACTGATCCCTGTGGCACTCCACTAGTTACAGGTTGCCATCCTGAAAATGGCCCCCTTATTCCAACTCTCTGTCTTCTATTAGTTAGCTAATCCTCTATCCATGCTAATATACTACCCCAAACACCATGGGCTCTTATCTTATTAAGTAGCCTTATGTGTGGTACCTTGTCAAACACCTTTTGGAAATCCAAATAGATTATATCTATTGGTTCCCATTTATCTATCCTGCTAGTTACCTTCTCAGAGAATTCTAATAAACTTGTCAGTCATGATTTCCCCTTCATGAAGCCATGCTGACTCTGCTTGTTTAGATTATGTAATTCTAAATGCTCTGCTATTACATCATTTATAATAGACTCCAACATTTTCACAAAGAGAGATGTTAAGCTTTGTCTCCCTGCCTTTTTGAATAAGGGCATTGCATTGGCAGTTTTCCAATCTTCTGGGACTTTTTCAGAATCTAAGGATTCTTGGAAGATTACTACCAGTGCATCCACTATCTCTGCAGTTATTTCCTTTAAAATCCTAGGATGCAGCCCATTAGGTCCAGGGGACTTATCGGCCTTTAGTCCCATTAGTTTCCCGAGTACTTTTTTTCTAGTGATAGTTATCGTATTTATTTCCTCCTCCTCTTTTGCCCCTTGATTATTTAGTATTGGAATGCTATTAGTGTCTTCTTTTGTGAAGACTGATGCAAAGTATTTATTCAACCCCTCTGCCATTTCCTGATTCCCCATTATTATTTCCCCAGCCTTATTCTGTAAGGGGCCTATGTTCACATTGGTCTCTCTCTTCCTTTTTATATATTTAAAGAAGCTTTTACTGTCCCTTTTTATGTCACTTGCTAGTTTACCCACAAAGTTTATTTTCGTCATCTTTTGTTGGTTTTTAAAACTTCCCCAATCCTCTGTCTTACCATTAATCTTTGCCACATTGTATGTGTTTTCTGTTAATTTGATAATACCCTTAACTTCCTTGGTTAAACACGATTGGTTTATCCCCTCCCTTGAATCCTTCTTCTTCACTTGGATATACCTTTGTTGTGAGTCATGAACTATTTTCTTAAACGTCTACCATTGTTCATCCACCATTTTTTTCTGTGAAAATCCTATCCCAGTTTACTCCAGCCAACTCTGCCATCATTCCTTTGTAATTACCCTTATTTAAGTTTAGCAGAGTTGTTTCTGACCCAAGTTTCTCGCTCTCAAACTGAAAGCTAAATTCTACCATATTATGGTCACTGTTTTCTAGGGTATCTTTTACTCTGAGATAATTTATTAAACCTGCATCACTAGACATTCCCAGATCTAAAATAGCCTAATCCCTGGCTGGATCCACAACATATTGTTCTAGGAAATTGTCCTGAATGCATTCTATGAATTCTTGCTCTTGCCTACCTCTGCCAATTTGATTTTCCCAATCTACATGAAGATTAAAGTCACCCATGACTAATGTACTGCCTTTTTCACATGCCCTCATTATCTCCTGACTTATTCTCTATCCCTACAGTATAGCTATTGTTTGGGGGCCTATAGACTAATCCCACCAGTGTCTTCTTCCCTTGCTATTTCTTACCTCCACCCATTTGGTTCTATATCTTCTGATTCAAGATCCTTTCTTGCTATTGTACTTATTCCATCTCATACTAATAAAGTTACACCACCACCCTTCCCTTCCTTCTCAACCTTTCAAAAAGTCTCATACCCCGAATATTTAGTTCCCAGGTTTGATCTCCTTGCAACCACGTCTCTGTAATGGCGATAAGATCATACCCATTAACCTCTATTTGTGCCGTTAATTCATTTATTTTGTTCCGAATACTATGTGCATTTAAGTAAAGAGCCATTAATTTTGCCTTTTTACCATTTTTTCCCCCTTTGGTGTTGTTTGGAATGATAGTGAGATAAAGTTATATTCCTTTGGTGCTTGAAGTAGCACCTTTTCTTGCCAAAAAATGGGCATTGCCCCCCCGAAAGGAGAGAAAATTTGGAATGTGCCCACCCCTCTTCCCCCACCTCCCCTCAAGCCCCCAAGCGAAAAGGTTGGACTTTTTATTTGTATTAAAATTATCCCAAATTCAAATAGCAGAATTGTTGGGTTGGCAGGTTTTGTTTGTGTTCAATTTATTTCTTCCAAAAACAAACTTTATTTATTTATTTTTTTGATACTGAAAAACCACCTAGATTGTTTTTCCATTAGCTTTATTTTTGAAAAATTAGAATTTGTTTATCCCCTTAAATGTCAGGTAAATTTCCCTTTGAATGCTTGAAATGGCAACTCACGTCCAATTATTTATCAATTCCAATTCCAATTTCAGAAACAGGCTTGGTGGTTTTAAATGGTGATTTTACATCAGAGACAAAAGCGATTGTCATTGCTTTTGAGGTGTAGAGATGACTTCTATGTTTCCCATACTCAAACAATTTGTCTTGAAAGATAACAAATAGTAACAAACGGCCCAAATGGATTAGGCTAAGTCTCTGAAAGGTCTGAAAAGTCTTCTTGCTTTGCTTTAATTCTCAAAACTTCTGTCTTCATTCGGAGCTAGAAATCATCACCACCTGACTCTGGCCAAGAGCGCAATGGGTTAATATATCCAATCATATCTGTAAATTTAGAAACTTAAAATCTAATAATGCCCAATATACCTTTAGTAATTTGAAGATTGTGTGATGAATTTATTAAAAAGAAGCAGCTGTCAGCAGAAAGAGTTAATTCCACTACTTGTGATGGGGGCAGGGGCAGAGAAAATTTGGCACGCAATTGTGTCACATTATGTAATTTAAAAGAAAACTTTCCCAAGCACAAAAAAACTCTATTTTAAACTTGCTATATTAAATTCTTTTCCTTAACTTCCCCCAAATTTTAGACTAAATTTCAATCTTTTTGAAACCTTGCAGAATTTTGTAAGATGTTTATCACCTAATATCTCGTGTTTATCCTTTAACTCCTTTAAAACAATTTTCATGTTCCGATATTCACTGCTTAACCAAATTTGAAAGAAATAGTCAGTAAGAAGTGTCATCAGTTCGAACTTTAGCTGTTCTTCTTTAGCTTAAACAAAATTTTGAGAAATGCAAACTGGATTGCTGCCAAACTTCAGGCTTATCTTTATATTTAGGGAATACTGAATACTTCAGATACTGAAACAGTCCATATCCAAATGCAGCAAGACCTGGACAACATCCAGGCTTGGGCTGACAAGTGGCAAGTAACATTCACGCCACACAAGTGTCAGGCAATGACCATCTCCAACAAGAGAGAATCCAACAATCACCCCTTGATATGCAATGGCATTACCATCACTGAATCCCCCACTATCAACATCCTGGGGGTTACCATTGACCAGAACCTGAACTGGACTAGCCATATAAATACTGTGGCTACAAAAGCAGGTCAGAGGCTAGGAATCCTGCGACGAGTAAATCACCTCCTGATTCCCCAAAGCTTGTCCACCATCTACAAGACACAAGTCAGGAGTGTGATGGAATAGTCCCCACTTGCCTGGATGAGTGAGCTTTCACAATACAAGAAGCTTGACACCGTCCAGGAGAAAGCAGCCTGCGTAATAGGCACCACATCCACAAACATTCACTCCCTCTATCACCAATGCACAGTAGCAGCATTTTGTACCACCTACAAATGCACTTAAGGAATTCATCAAGGCTTCTTCCACAGCACCTCCCAAACACATGACCACTACCACCTAGAAGGACAAGAGCAGCAGATAGATGGGAACACTATCAGCTGGAAGTTCCCCTCCAAGTCATTCACCATCCTGACTTGGAAATATATCACCATTCCTTCACCGTTGCTGGGTAAAAATCCTGGAACTCCCTCCCTAATAGCACTGTGGATGTACCTACACCACATGGACTGCAGTGGTTCAAGAAGGCAGTTCATCTCCACCTTCTCAATAAATGCTGGCCCAGCCAGCGAAGCCCACATCCCATGAATGAATAAAACAAAACAGGCCTTCTCAGTTCTATACTAGTACAGTTTGCTTTTTTTTAAAAACAGAACTTCACAGCAGTTTAAAGTCAGTAAAACGTGTCATTTGAATTTCAAACATTTTAGCTTCTTCCTCAACCCAATTTTTTGAATCTTTGGCGTTTGCCAACAAAACCCTGCTTTAACAATAACTTGACTCGAATGTACAGTGTACTTTCAGCTGGGCAAAAGTACTCCATAGGGGTCGGGGTAAGAATCGTGAATGATGACGGGTCCGGGGTCAGATCTCTGCGAATAAACTCGGGCTTTCGGTGGGGAGATGTTTGATGCTAACTAGGACTTCGTGAGTGTCCTGGTCTACCTCTTGTTTTGATTTTAGGAAGCTTGCAGCTAGGACCTGTTTAAAATCATTGCTTTCTAACTCTGCTTTGGAGCCTCCTTGGTCCCTGTTTAACATTGAAAAGAAAGACTCATGTGGCTTCCCAAGGTCCACTTCAACCCTTGTGGGTTCCACTGTTTGGCCTAATTTTTCACCTTGTGTATTGCTGAAAAAAAGAGACATGTCTAAGCTTTTCGTCTTGCACTCATCAGGACACTTCGCAAGAATACCAATATAAGGGGAAAACAACAATTTATATTGTAAGTGAAGAGAGTGCTGATTGGTTGGCAAGTGGCGTTGCCATGGAAAATGCACCAGCAATGGTGACTAAGAGTTAACTGCCAAGCATTGTTTGAAATTTATACCAGGCAGCTTGACCTTGATTGATCAAGGCATTGCCCTAAGGAGTGAGTCAGTGAATGGCTGTCACTTATTTTGTTTAGCTGAAACAGACGCAATGTGTGTAAATGTTCTTTCTGTCTGCAAAGAATGGGGCCCTGTGTATCAATATTTGTAGCTTCCAGTACACACATACTCCGCACTGCGAGCCCAACTGACAATCTTAAATTGGTTGTCAGCATAATTCTTAGCACATTGAGGATTATTTAGAAAATGTTCACCTTGTATAACCTACTCTGTTGTGTGCTCCCTGTTCGCAGTAGAACTGATTGAATAGGCCAATCCCTTTTGTAACTTACTAACATGTTCTCTCAATCCCTTATGCTTTTTATTCAGCTGTAAGACAACCACAGGCACTCTGTAGACCAATTTATTTTGGAACTTTTTCAACTTCATCTTCCCTCTCTGAACCTTTTTAAAAAGTTTATCAAAAATACACTTGTAATCTCTTGCTCCAGACTCGCTTGTTTTCTCAGTCAATCTCTTATCATTTGTTTCCCAGCATATACCATTGGGACTCCTAGCTTCATTTACTAACAACATCACATATTTAACTACAACCTAAGACTGTTGCTTCTCAATTTCCGAGCTAATCTCGACTATCATGGTTCCCACTTCTGTCACCAATTGTAAGATTGTAAGGTTCGGGGGCCACAAATACCTAAATAGGCAGTCAACTAGACAGAGGCAATTTTAAGATGTTGTATTAAGTTTATTAAGAAACAACAGTTTAGAAAAGATATGTTACCTAATTAGACAGAAAAAATATATGACCCATAACAACTTATGATAACAGCATTCAGCTCTCTAGTTGAAGTGTTAGGAAACTCTTCCCTCGATCTCTCGATCTTCCTTCTCCTCCTCTGGTCTATCTTCCATTCGAAGAAGGCAGCAGCCCATTGAGCACTGCCACTTTGCCAGCACCTCAGCCTCCCCACCACATGTATGACACCAATATATATATACCCTTTTTTTGGCAGGCTGATAACTTACCCAATGTCAATATTCCACTTAACTATTCTGACTAATGGATACTCAAAACATCAGGGTGGTTACCACCTCCCCCATTACCCCGCCACCCACCCCACCCCTTGTGCATCACCCTGCTCGAGGTCAGCTTTTTAGTTTACATCAGCTGATGGTCATATCCTAGCCCTTTCTAAACACTTGCATAGGTAAGGGGGTGCATAAGATGCCATTCTGCCTGCTTAGGAATGTCAATATGGCAGCCTGAACTAAGAGCGTTCAGAGGTCAAAATGTTTAGAAATCCTCTTTCCAGAGAGAGCAAATCAAAGCTGTTTAGCTAATCGTATAAAATGCAGAGACTACACGCTTATTAAAGTCCCCAATTCCTTAATACTTGAGTGAAAATAAACATTGAAGTGTACATCTCAAGTGTCTTATTCCTTAGCATTTTCATACAACCCTTAGAATAAATCGTTAGTATAATTCAAGAAGTTTTCAAGATTATCCCATTTTTAAGATGCATTTATAAAACACTGCTAATGCTACAAACTACCATATTATAGAATCTAAAAATTAGAACCTGATTAGGGCACAAGAAATGAAATATTAGGAATATTTGCCAGTAGAACAGGTATAAAATACTGAAAAAACTGATGTTATTTTATTTAAGAGCCATTAAAATTATTTTCTTTTAACAATTTATTCTTCAGCATAAATTCCCAGAGGTTTTTTTAAGCACGTCTAGACTCAGTTTTGATGAGGAAATAGGGAATCTTTAGCACAAAAGCAAATTGCTGCAGTTGCTAGAAATCTGAAACAAAAACAGAAAATGCTTAGTAGGCCTGGCAGCGTCTGTGGAGAGAGAACCTGAGTTGACATTTCAGATCGTTTCCCTTGTGGATATGGTCTGCCTGGCACACATCATCTGCCACATCATAACAGTTTTTCAGTATTTAATATCTGTTCTACTGACAGGTATACCTAATATTTCATTCCCTTGTGCCCAGGAATGTCAGAAAAGAATATCAATTAATTAAGTTCTAATTGTTACATTGCATAATATGGTATTTTGTATCACCCACGTGGTGTCAGAATGCATACTGGGTGCTGTACATGTCTCTGCAGCCAATTTTCTGACCCTGAAATCTTTTGACAGTATTTGGTTTCTGATGAAATGCAACAAATATTGATCACTTAAATTGTTGCAACGATGGGTTACAAACACATTTTAATGACTTCAGTTGGATTACCTTGGATTGACAACATTGCATTAATGAGAAACAAACTCTTAACAAATGAGCTGGGATCTTATTTTGTTGCAATTTTCTTAAGAAAGATGCCTTCCTAAAAATGCCTTCACTTCAATGAAGCTACGAGGTATTTCAAGTGAGCTCCACACACACAACATAACTAAATATATATTCAAAAATGAACAACTTTGTATAAAGAAAACCCCAGTGGATGCTTACTTGTAGTTCAGTTTTTGATTACTAAATCAAAGAATGCACATCCTAATATTAGCAGCACTCTTCACCAAATATTTTGAATCAGAATCAACTTACTCCAAAGCAAACAATGTAATCTAATATTCCTTGTTATCTTGAGGATGATAAGGTTCAAAGTCCTCACACAGGTGGCCAAGTGAATTCATTGTTAAATGCCATAACCCACCAACTACACCACCAGCCTCAGCAACTGCTCAATGCATCACATTCCATTTTGCACCTACCAACAATCTGTATCAATCTAACATTTATAGTTTCATCTCACTCACACATTTAGCACTGCACTCACATCACACCTCAGCTTACACACACGGCTAGGTATTCAACCATGACTGGGTCAGCAGCCAACCTGATTGCATATTAATTGATGCACTTCTCTCACTTGCTGTGCTAAGTGATGCATAATTGGAGGCTGCAGGGAACAAATGCAGCTGCATGTCCTTTGATGCCTCCAATGCAGGAGATGATGCTCACCCTCATTAGATTGCGATTGATGAGGCTGAAGCTAGTGTAGCGACTGATAGAGTATGACTTAATCCTAATAGATAATCCTCTTCCTTGTGTCCCATAACCCCTCATCGAATAATTTCTTCCCTGCAGATGGTGTAAGCATACAGTTCTTACTTTACCTTCTCCCCTCATCACAAACACATGCTTATGCTTTCTTCCTTTTAAGAACCCAAGAACTGAAACCTGGACAGGCAGAAGTGGAAATAGGTGGAAGAGCAGAAAGGAGGTGATGCTGAAACACCGTCACTCAATTTCACTCACCCAGCCGCCAGTTCAGATACTCAGTTTGTTCATACTTCAGTGGATAGCTTAGAGCTGGGATCAGCACTTGGTTAGACCCTGGCATGAGTGGCTTGCAGCCAGGACAAGGGTAGTGCAGATGGCAATTCCCTGGAGGGCAAGGTTGAGCATGTGTACTGCTGCAGAGGACCCAGATGAGTTCTTCAACTTGGCAGGCTATAGAAGGAGGCTGATGGATCTGGTGTATTGGAAAGCCTGCCAGAAAACCTGGATTCAATGTCAAGGAGCCTAAAGGAGTCCATCACCGACTTCACACGAAACTTGGAATCCACCCTTTCCATTAAGGACATGTGAAAGTGGTGGCTAACTCCAATAGCACACATGTGGAGCCAACTTTGATTCAGCACCTGATGGATGATGTCTCAGCTTTTATTGCAGCACAAACAGAAGTCATTCAACATCTGGATGGTGCAGTGGAAGGTCAAACTTCCATTGCGCAAGGTCAGCTTGCTGCCATGCAAGGTCAGACTGATTTTGTCATGGCTACTAATTACAGTATTCAAATAGACTTGCAGAGTGTCACAGCAGTCCAGCTTTTCTCCTCCCACCATTGCCATTCTGCCAGTATCCTTGCTGTTGACTGCCAGCTAACCAGCATTGACTGCCATCGCCCATAGCAAGATGGTGCCATCCAATGTCAGGCCTTCAGAGTTGCTCAAGGGCACCGTTCAAACTTATCTGCAGTTACTCTCACTGAAAGTCAGCAATCACTGGGGCAGCACTGTGTAGTAACACTAGAACAGGCAAAGGTACAAGGAAAACTAGCACTAAGGGAATACACAGGGGTGATTAATTGAAATTTGAATGCAGTATACTTTTATTTATAAATTTGGTTTGGAATGTTTATTTAGTGTTGGCTTTTATTTTTATATTGTGGCTAAAAAAAACCCTGTGATGGCCAGTAACAGAAGGAAGGCTAGGTGAGGGGCCGTTTGTGAATGGGGAATTGGGGTTGTGTTTAGTGGTATCACATTTGGATGAATTATTCACATTCGGTCTTGCTGAAAAGAAGCTGTCCAGATTGCTTCCTCCCTTCCTTATGCTCCTGCTCCTGATCCTCTTGCTCCTCAGCTGATCAAAGCCTGGTGGAAGGTGCTGTGCCTTCATGATGCCGAGGTTATACAACATCCAGCAGACCATCATGGCTCTTCACACCCATTCTGCCGAGTACTGCGGAGCTCCTCCAGTGTGGCCCAGGCAATTGAAGCATTGTTTCAGCATGCCAGTGATCTGCTCAATCACAAATCATGTGGCATCATGGCTTTCATTGTGGGTATGATGTGCATATAGATTGCTTACTGGAATCTTCAGCCATGTCGTCAATGACACCTTGCCACCTATTGCCCTTCCTTTGGTTTGTCGTGGTGAGCCAAATGCAGAAGGCAGTCGGGACTGCCGCAGAATGGAGGCATCATAACTGCATTGACCTGCATGATTCGCTGCGTATGGTCACACACCAGATAGGCATTGAGAGCTGGGATATTTTTTGGTTGCAGTACATCCCAGAGTTGGCATGCAGTGCTGGTAAAGCAGTTTATGTGCAGCCAATGGAACCCTGGACAATGGGGAAGCCTGAAATCCTCACAAAGTCATGTGAATCCATGCCTGCCCCTCTCTAGTAGGAGAAAATGAAATGTACTCAGTTCTCTTTGAATAAAGAGCCCTAGTGACCTCCGTTATGCAACAGCTTGCAACATACTTGCAACAGCTGATCATATAGAGATGTTGCAAGTATCTCCAGCTCCTGCCGGCAAGGAATAAAGGTTCACAACCGCAGTCACCATCATTGCCATGGACACTGTGGTCCTATTCAGGCTGTAGTTGAGACTGCAGCAGGTGGCATATTTCAGTGAAGATTCTACTAGTAGAGTGGAGATGTCTTGCATACTTATACAAAAGCAAGATCCTGTGGATTCTGGAAATTTGAAATAAAACAGAAAATTCTAGAAGTACTCAGCAGATTTGACAGCATCTGTGGAAGGAGTTAAAATTTCAGGCCGATGACCTTTCATTAGAGTACTTCATATACAGTCTCGAGTATTTCCAGCATTTTCTGTTTTGATGTCACTCACATTGTTCTGGTAAGAGGTTCAGGAAGGAGAATTGCTACCTGAAACCTCTGGGTGGACCTGGCCTCTGGCTGAGAGTCTTGTCTCCTCTGCTTCCTCCTTTCCATCCTCTTCTAGCAGCTTCCCCTGTCTTTGTGCCCTCTGCCTGTTCTCCCAGAGATGTTCAATGCTAGATAAAGGCCTACTACTGCATTCATGCCTAGGAGCAACTGGTCTGTGCAGAAGCCTTAAAGTCAAGACCAAGTCTTTCAGCATCTGTCACACCACTCCCTTTAGAAACTTTAAAAAATTCTAGAAAACACCAAAGACTTGTACTATCATAGCAACTGCCATAACAAATCAATCAGCAACTAACCTGACAGTATCTGATTATCCCTTTAAGTAGCATTAGTTGTTGATGGTGGTGGTGTTGAGATTCTTCCTGTTGCTGGGCATGTGTTCAGCACTGCATCTTTAAAAGATGCGTTAGTTGGTGCACTGGGCTCCAAACTGATAACGTGGCACCAAATCAGCATTACATCAGTGCATCCACGATTGTAAATATTAAACACAGCTGAATAGTGATATGTCTTGCTATATAACATAACCACTATATAGAGTAGTTTAATTTATTAGAAATGAACACTTGCATTTAAATGATTTCATGACCTCAGGACACCCCAAAGTTTTATAGACAATGACATGCTTCAGAAATGTGGTCACTCTTGTGACGTAGGTACCGCAACAACCAATTTTCATGAAATAATTCCCATGAAGAGTAAGTAATGTGATAGGATTTTTTTGTGATGTTGCTTAAGGGATAAATGTTGGCTAGGAAACTGGGTAACAACTCTCCCATCTCCATTCACTTGCTCCCCGCCCCTTTCAAATTTACACCCCTTTGAGAAGACAGATAGAGCCTCAGTTTAATGTCTCATTTGTAATTAGCATCTCCCACACTGCAGCACTTCCCTAGTGCTATACTGAAATGTCAGCTTAGATGATGTGTTCAGGTCTCCACAATGGGCCTACCTTTTAATTCAGAGGCAAGAATGCTATTTTTGAGTGACAGCTATCAAATTACACCTGAATATTATTGATACAATGTTTTATTGAGCATGTGTCATGAAGCACCAGATTTCTATAAGATATCTGCATAAAGTACATATTTGGCTGATCTTCTGTACAATTGTGATTTCCATTGGAGGCTGTGTTGTGATTCCACATTTGATCAGTTTCAAATGTCAATCAAGCCATTTAGAGATGTCATGACACTTTCATGCAAAATGAAGACAAAATGTGATGGTTTACTTACGCTGCTAACAGCTAGTACAGAATGACACACCATTTCTGGATTCTATTAGTGAAGCAGTCTGGCTATTTAATTAGCAATGCCATGGAGTATTGTGGACGTGCCTGGTTCAGGTTTTAGAGTCTGTTATAGAAGGTTGGCTTGGCTCCAAACATTATTGCCAGATGTGTCATCTTGGAGCCACTTTGATCGCAAAGTGTCCACATTTATCACTTCTCTCCTTGCTCAAGGAAGATAGTTACTAGTTGGTCACTATTCATCCATAATAAGTAATGCTATTTCCACGATTTCATTATATAGAGCACTTAGCTTCACTAAAAACTTTGCTGTTGTTCAAGGTATTTCTCATTTTAATCCTGTTTGTGTTCCTGAGGGGCATAGATGCAAAGATAATATTAGGGGAGTACTCAGCATTATTGATGAAAGTTTCAGCAGTAATGGGCTGAGACAGGGGCAGGTGTGGAAGTAGACAGTCTTGTGATACAGAGTGTATGGAATCAGAAACTCAGCTCATGGATCAAATAGGATGCTGCAAACATCAACGGTCTGGCTCAATCTGAGAACAATGAGTGTGGGGCACTTTGGGCTGTCCTGAGGTCATGAAAGACATTATTTAAATGCAAGTGTTTATTTCTAATAAATTAAACTAGTCTATATAGTAGTAGTGGGTATGAGTTGGAGTGATGGTCATGATGTATGGAATCAGTAGCAAGGGCATAGATTGTTGGTGGGAGCCAAAGATAATCCTTTACATCTTCTCCATATTTATTTGAAGGAAATTGCATTTCATCCAGGACTGAAAGTTGGACAAGGATTTTGACAACAGAGACGCAATGAAGGAGTTGCGGGAGGTATGCAGATATAGAGCTTGGTGCTGTCAGCGCACTTGTGTAAACTGATGTCATGTCATCAGATACTTTCACCAAGGAGAAGCCTGTATAAGAGGAAAAGGATGCAACCAATGATAGATCCTTGTGTTATGCTATGATAATAGTGTGAGGGCAGGAGGAGAAGCCATTACCAGAGATGCTGTGGCTACAATTGGAGCAAGGGCAGTCCTACTGAGCTAAACAATAGAATAGAGGTGGTGGAGGTTGGTGTGGCCCACATTGCCAGGATGCTGCAGAGAGATAGAAATGGATGTGGAGGGCTAATGTAACTGAACAAAATCACAAAGAATGTGATTTATGACTTTGATTAGGACCATTTGAGTGCAATGGCAGGAATGGAAATATGACTGCAAGGATTCACACATTGACTTGTGTAAAATAAATTTGAGAAGCAACAACACATTCAAAGATTTTGGAGAGGAAAGGAAGGTTGGAAATGATGTGGCACGTTTGCAAGGATTAGAGAGATTGAGCATGTTTTTTCTGAGTAGGGGAATGGTATTGGTGGTTTAGAAATGAAGGAAGACAATACCTGAGAAAGGTGAAGCATTTACAATGTCAACTAGCCGGAACCAGGAAAGGGAGTTGAGCAATCAGCAATTTTGTGCAGCTGATTGGAAGAGCAAGAAGTGAGTCTTATAAACAAGACAAACTTGGAGAGGGCATGAGAGGACATCAGAGGGAAATTAAAGAAGGATATTCATTCAGGGTTAGGATAGTAGGGAAACCTGGGGGATGTTTGACTTTTTGGATAAAGGGAAGGGGTGACATGGTAGAGAGGCAACTGAATGGATGATCTTAATCTTAATAACAGAAATCCATGAGCTTCTCACACTTGTGGGAAATGAGGGGACGGAGGGTGGAAAGAAGTTTAAAAAGCTGGTTAGTTGCAGAGAAAAGACCTTGGATGAAACTTCCCCCACAGTGACCTTTTATTTCTAGTTTAAATTCATATTGAAATTCTCATTTGAAACATGTGAATCCAATAGATTCCATTTGATTTTTTGGCCCAAATTCACCTCCCCTGAAAATAAGAAGACTTAATTACAATTTATTATTGTTAAAAGATAATGTATAGCCAAGTTCTGTTGCAACTGAACCTCTTTGCATGTCTAACCATTATCCTCAAGGACAAGAAAATTCGATAATTGGTATTTCCAAATTATTCTAACCAGCAAATTGTACACTTTCTCCTTATAACCTCAGATCTGTTTTGCTGCATTGATATCTCATCAATCCGTGGTCCAAGTCCAATAAAACTTCAATACCATTCTTAAACATTTTAAAAATATAATTACTAGCCCAGTTAGTGCAATATCCTTTGGCTTGGATTCCTATAGTTCAAATTGATCCCTAAGATGCCATAACTGGGTAAATCTCAAATTGTACTCTTCATGTAAGAATTGCTTAATTTGTTCTTACATGCAGCAATATAAGTGCAGCTTGTGTTTTTACTCTAGACATTTGTCAATGACTCAGAACACTAAGGTAGCAGGTGCCTCACCCTATGTGACTTTGACTGTACAGGTACCTGCTCAATAAGTTGGTAATTTGTATTGAACTCAGAGATCAAACAGAAAACAATGCCACTGTATCAGCTATTGGATATATCATATCAAATTATATACCTCCATGTGACCTTTTTCAACTTAAGAAAGTTATAAAATAAAGAATTAATGAGATTGTGGCTTAGGCTAATAACTGTCAAACAAAACTTTTTAACCAGTAAATGGATAAGTGAACAGAAACAATAACACAATAGGTTTATAGTATTTGAAAGATTTTAATATCCTCCCGTGGAAGATAGCAAACAGTAATCAGTTGCATCTTCTGCTCTGAACAAAGGCGTATGTTGAACTGGATACAAGATTGCTCACCATCCGTGGAGTCTCTGTGACTTACCTCTTTCTCTCTCTTGTGGCTTCAGGCTGAGTGCTTAGTTTGAACGTGAAAGACTGAGAATTACATTTCAAATCATGCCCAAACAAATCAAATTCAAATGTGTCTCTCAAGCTCAAAAAAGTTGTCAATCAAGAATAAATGCAAATAAGATTTGAAAATGCTTGCATTTGATAGAAATGTTTCGCCCTTGGACACAAGGCTGGCATAAATCTATATTCTCACAGATAATCCTTTTTCATAAATGAACCCCATTATCATCTCACACTAAATGTAGGCCACGTTTCTATACTTTCATCATTATCATTATGTAGTATGCATAACGCATATTCACTTATTTTATGATAGATTCATTTTCCCACAGAAGTATTGTAAATGCAGAATGTGAAGTTACCCCATCACTTTTTAATTAAATAAGTAATTGTCAAAGGTTTCTGGTCTGTAGGTTGGTTTATCCTCATTTATTATCCAACCCTCAAAGCTGATAAAAATTCCGATACATCGCAACTTTGACCAGATTAGCCTTCTTTGAAAACGCCAAGTGCTCACTTCTTATTTTATCAGATGAAACTATATTGATTCTCTTTTAATCAAGTCAAGGCTAATATTAAAATAAGAGGTAAAGGACAAACAAATTTCACAGATTTCTGCTAAGATAGCCGACGGAAATTTCTAGACGCTATTAATTTTAGTGGTAAAACAAGAATCACCTTGAGGTAGGAAGCAAGAGACAAGTGTCTCATGGGACTATCCTGTTATAGTGGAGAACCAGTTAAGTACATGATTGATCATTGTAGTCGCTTTCCTTCCGGCTTAGTGGGCCATATTCTCAGGCATTTGATATACACATCAGAAAATATTTCAATATATTTACATAAACGTCTGTACAAAAATGCACCAAAGTGTTTTATTCCTAACTTTGCTGGGGAACATTCTCCCAATGCACAATATCCACTTCAACACGTGCCACTGCAGCACTGAACCGAAGGATGGTACACAACTACAATGTTACCATGTTATTTGAACAATTCGCGTTCAACTATCTATCATAATTGATACTACAATCAGTGTAATGGAAAAACATAATCCAATTTTAGGCTTCGCCAAGGTAACAAGCCCTGACCTTGGGATCTGCAAGATTGTTATTATCTTGAAAACTGCAATTCAGGAGCAGACGCTCAGTATGTTGTATGCGTTTGTTTCAAAACTAATGGTAAACTATAGCTGCTTCCGGTTGCAGTGAATTACAGATCAGGTGGTTTTGTTATTATCGTTTTGCGTTCCGTTTCTATGCTCCTGACGGTAAAGCCAGCTGGCTGGTCTCGGAGTTATATACTTTCATCTGATAAAATATTAAGTGAGAACTTAGCGTTTTCACAGAAAGCTAATCTGGTCAAAGTTGCGAGATATTTGAATTATTAATCAGCTTTAAAGTTTGGATAATAAATGAGGATAAATCAACCGACAGACTAGAAACCTTTGACAATTAATTATTTAATAAAAAGTGAGGGATAACTCTACATTTCGCATTAATAATACATGTACGGGAAGAAGCAGGGGCACATTCTATGTAGGACCGCAATGTTATGTAGATTGTTTAAAACTGTTGATAACATTAATTTGATTTAAAATAAAATGTGTGTCATTTGGCTGAATATAAACCTTGTAATGACTGGCCAAGTTCCAGAGAGGCCGCGATCAGGGTGTACTAGAAACAGAGAATAAGATTCCGACCTGTCCTGTACTTTCAAAAGGTGGAATAATACGCAATATTGGGAGGGTCAGTGTGCACCAGTCGTGTCAAACTATTATTGCCACAAATCAATCATGTCCTATACTATAAAAAAGCAAAGTGCTGCAGATGCTGGAGACCTGAAATAAAAACATAAAGTGTTGGAAAAACTCAGCAGGCCTGGCAGCATCTGTAGAGAGAAAAAGTTAACTTTAGGATTCCAATAGGACTCTTCTTTGGAACTGAAGAGAAGTAGAAATGTGATGGGTTTTATATTGTTGCAAAAAGGGGGCAGGGTCAGGTGAAACAAAGGGAAGGGTCAGGGTTGGGTTAGAGAGTGAGTAGATTAAATACCAAAGATGTCATGGAACAAACAACAAAGGGAGTGGTAATGGTTGCATAATAAAGAAACAAAGCATAGACCCAGAGCAGGTGTTAATAGCAGAGTAAAGGTCAGCTCAATCTGAAAGCAAAAACAAGGTACAGACTGGCATTGGGCAATAAAATAAATAAAATATTTTTTAAAAATCAAAATGGAGCGCAGAGTTCATGGTCTGAAGTTGTTGAACTCAGTGTTAAGTCCAGAAGGCTGTAAAATGTCTAATGAGAAGATGTGGTGCTGTTCCCCCAGCTTGCATTGGGCTTCAATGGAACATTGCGGCAGGCTGAGTACAGAAATGTGAGCATGAGAGCAAGATGGTGAATTGAAATGGCAAGCAACTAGAGGGCCAGAGTCATGCCAAGAGACATAACAGAGATGCTCTGTAAAGCAGTCAGCCAGTCTATGTTTTGCCTCCCCATTGTAGAGGAGGTCACATTGTGAGCAGTGAATGCAGCAGACTAAATTGATAAAAGCACAAGCTGCTTCACTTGGAAGGAATGTTTGGGGCCTTGGACAATGAGGAGAGAGGAGGTAAAGGTGCAGGTGTTACACTTCCTGCGATTGTATGGGAACGTGCTGTGGGAAGGTGATGAGATCTTGGAGCTGATAGAGGAGTGGACTGAGGTGTCACAGAGGGTATGCTGACAGGGGAGGGAAAGGGGAGATGTGTTGGTGGTGGCATATATTGCATGTTGTATACTGTGCTCCATGGTCTAGTTTTGATTCTTGAACACCCATATACTAACAAAGGAACAATTACTAGTCACTTGTATACAATAACTATGTATTACATTAGAGAGCTATACAATTTACAGCTTGAGGTGAAGAATGCACTATTTGTTATAGTAAACTACATTCTATCCCATTAATAAATATTCTTTGGATTGTAATTTAATATTTAATTATTTCATTCTTACACTCTGAAAGATACTACAGCAGGCTATAGCGTAAACCTAATGCTGAGATGGCCTATTATTTTTAACAGTTACATGACATAAATAGCCTATTGCATTTAATAATTAGTGGTTTATATAATTTCATGCACATAAATTCCATCTCTTCCGATTGGAAATCCAGGGTTGGGAGGGAGGATAGGGAAACGATGGGGATTTATACAAGATCAGCGAAATGCATCCATCCACGAACGCGTGAATACAATAAGGAGATTCCTTTCATTTTTCCCTTTTTATGCAATGACCTTCCTTTAACAAACATACTACATACCTTGTTAAACCTAATGTAAAAGCAAGGATTTTATTTCATTTCAGGATCACTGGTTCCCATATACCAACCCATTACTCTCACACCCTTTGCCTTTGACACATCTGTTTGTTCTTACATTCGTGTGCAATATATTGCAGTGGTATTGAACAGTAATAACTCAACAGCTCCTTTCCTTGGTTCCCTCGAGATTTGCTTCTTTTAATGAAGAATGAATTGGGGACTTCTCAAAAGGATCGTTTTCTTCCGCGCTTTTTCAACGCTAAGAGTTGCGTTCACTCTGACGTCAATGTTCCCAGGTTCTGATTGATTTTTTGGGGGCTTGTTTACTTATCTCAAAAGTGCCGTTTGCTATAAAAAGGGAGAGCAGAATCTGACTTTGGATCTGCTCTGTGGTGGTTAGGCTGTTAGTTTCAGCACCATGGAGAGTACTCGGCTCTGCCTCCTCACTCTGCTGAGCGCTGCCCTGCTCCTCAATTCCAATTGCCAGGAATCAGACCTGCAATCCAGATCGGTAGACCATTACTCAGTCAAAGAGGACTCCTCTCAAGAAAAGGAACTGGTATGTCATCATGAGCTTTTGTTTGTCTAATTTTACTTTAAAAATCACAGCTATTTTATGCAAAACTAGCTACAGCTCCTTATTTTAACTGCAAAGTACCGTTTCACATTGTGTTAAAGCTTTCAACACTGTTTAGTACTATAATATTGGGACACCGAGTTACTTGGTCCGTTGAAAGAAATGTTTCTTTTGAATTGGCACCTTATTTAGCTGAAAGACCGCAGCAGTGTCAAATTAGAAAGGTGCGAGGAGAAAGGGGGATGAAAAATCACACAAGATTTGAAGATATAACCATCTTAGGAGGAGAAAGCAGAAAATGGTCTTTTAAGGACATTCTGCTGTATCGCCGCTAAAGCAGCTTCAGTTCATTCATGGAGCTTGGTTATTCTGGCGAGTTTTTTTCTGCCCCTTTTCACATAAAAAATATATAAATTGTTTTCTTGAACTCAGATTGAAGCTTTGCAAGAAGTTCTGGAGAAACTGAAAAGCAAGAGGATGCCAACCTACGAGAAAAAGTTTGGAATGGTCCCAATGGTAAGAATTTCAATGCGAGCACTATGGAATAAAATCGCACAAAGTTCGTTGTTTTTATCCTAATGTTTTCTCTATGTCCCTTGCCTCTCCCATGCACAGACCAGCTGTATCTACGACAGTGAGTCTTGTATTTATGGTTGTTTTTGGTGTATCAAGTGCGTAAACAATAAGCATAACAGTTTCATTTTAGTCTGATTATAAACAATAAATTGACAATATCTATACTAATATAACGGGATGTACAATTATTGTGTCTTGTACGATGACATCTCTCTATCCACCAACTGATTAGCTACATATCATGAATCTGGGGAGAATGAGTTAAGATGTACAAGTATGAAGTAAACTTATGTTGAATACTTTTGAAGTGATCAATTATTTCATTTGCATTAGAAAATGCAGGTAACTGGCATGCTTATATATATAAATATATGGTGGAACAAACGGGAGCATTTATACTCATTAATAACCAATAGCCGAATAACGCTAATTATGCTAATATTCATATAGTAATACCAAAGTTAAGATGAGTGACAACAATCAAGTATTTGCATTAGCCCTACATAAACTGGGACTAAGGACAAAGAGATGTTGCTCTATTGTAAATTAAAATATATATCTCACAATCTTTCTTTTATTCCCTCGATGACGATAGAATTAACAAGCTGGCCGAATATAAAACTGAGCCATTCGGACGAGGGAGATCTCTGGTCCAATCCTTGGTTTTTGCCAACATTAGTTATTCTTGGCCAGAGTGGTGGTCGAAGGGCAACAATTTTTCTCAGTATCTCTGGGTTAGGGAGGTTAGAAAAGTGAAAATTTCTGCTCATGATTGCTATACAGTGGCCACTTCTAGAAAATGCTCATATGTGGATATCAGATGCAATGAGGACAAGTGTAATGCATTCTATGTTCAATAACTTGCCAAGCCTCTATGTCTAAGTTAACACAAGAAGAGCAACCTGTTAGGTAAGATACCAGAAGGCTGCTGGCACCAATAAACTTATACTAGAATGAGTCACTCACTTTGGGAGTGAAAGGATTAAAATTAGAAGAATTATAATTCTTCTTTCCTTTTGAACCTTAGAACATTTTCTGACATCAAATAAATTACTACCTGCACTGCTTTATAAGATATATAGTGTAGTTGCCTGCATATGGCAGCAATAATTTAGTTTAATTTTACCTGATTCAGTTTTCAACTACATCTGTTATCATCTTTAATGAATAAATAACATTTTAATCTTTTTTAATAGTGTGATGCTGGGGAACAATGTGCTGTAAGGAAAGGAGCCAGGATTGGAAGACTCTGTGACTGTCCCAGAGGAACCTTCTGCAATTCATTCCTCTTGAAATGTTTGTAGAGAACAATGACCAAATCCAAGCACTCGTAATAAAATATTGTTTCAAAAGCATTTTAAAACTTGAAAAATCAATCTGGCCATTCAAACATATTCTATTTATGAAAATAAGGATGGTGAAAATGCATGGACTTGCAATTCCACAGTCTGGTAGATCTAGTGCGGGAGATAGTAAAATATGTTTCCGGCATTGCTGTGACACTGTTTTGTACAGTTGCGTCATTTTTCTTATGGTGAAAAGTTGTCTCTGCCTGTACCAGTTAATGAGTTACAGATGTTTCATGATATGCTAAGTGTTTAACTTCCAGTCACAGAAAGGTGTGACTTGTATTTATAAAACTGTATTTTTGTATTTAGAATGCATTAAACCTAATAATAAAATCAGTTCTAGGCATCCTTTGCTCTGTCCAAAGTTTCTTTATTCCAATCTTTTAATGTAAAGACACCCATACATGCAAGGAATCATACCTAATTTCCATAACATATCTCTTTTAGAGTGTTAATAATATGTAATATGTACCAAACTAAGAAAAAGCTATTTCCATTTAGAAAAGTATTAGAATTCCATATAAACACTTATTAACTAGAACTCAGAAATAAGTTTGTATCCAATCCAACTAACAGAACATTAAATTTACACTTGAATGAAGCATATTTCACAAACCATGTTGATAAAATAAAAATATTAAAAGAAATTTACATGTTTTGATATTATGGTTCAAGCAAACACCAGGAAAGATAAACAGCACATCTGCTCTGATAAAGTAATATCTTAATGTCTCCTCTACATTGGAAAGACCAAGCACAGACTGAGTGACCGCTTTGCGGAACACCTTCGGTCTGTCCGCAAGCATGACCCAGACCTTCCTGTCACTTGCCATTTCAACACACCACCCTGCTCTCATGCCCACATGTCTGTCCTTGGCCTGCTGCAATGTTCCAGTGAAGCTCAACGCAAACTGGAGGAACAGCACCTCATCTACCGATTAGGCACTTTACAGCCTTCCAGACTTAACATTGAGTTCAACAACTTCAGATCGTGAACTCTCTCCTCCATCCTCATCCCTTTTTGATCCCCTTTTTTCAGATATTTAATTTTCATATATACATTTTTTCCCACCTATTTTTATTATTACTTTTAAAATTTATGTCCATTCATTGTTTTATCCCTACCTTTTAGCCTATTTTGATCCTTGCTCCCACACCATCCCCTCCCCCCACCACACACCCACTAGGGCCATCTGTCACTGGCTCATCCTGCTTTCTTCTCTTCATGTCACCATTAGCACCTCTTTTAGCCAGTGTCATCACCATCAACACCCCTTCGACCTTTTGTTTATGACATCTTTTGCAATCTCTCCTTTACCTCCACCTATCACTGGCTTTCTATCCAGCTTCATCTGTCCTGCCCCCCCCTTAAACAGTATACATTTCACCACATTTCGACATCTCTTTAGCTCGGAAGGAGAGTCATCTGGACTCAAAACGTTAACCCTGTCTTTCTCTCCACAGATGCTGTCAGACCTGCTGAGTTTTTCCAGCAATTTTTGTTTTTGTTTCAGATTTTCAGCATCTGCAGTATTTTGCTTTTATCTTACCTTTTGATGCTGACTAAACTGCTGTGCATTTCCAACATTTACTGTTTTTGTCACAATACATCCTTGTTATTGTATTAAACAATGCATTGGTCCAAATTTGAACTGACTTTAATATCCAGTGGTTATAATACAAACATTATAGATTGACCATTTTAAGGATCAATTTTTGACCTGAAAATCGCATTTAAAGTTGTCTTGAAGTTAAAAACAGAAATGCTGGGAAAGCCCAGCAGTTCTGGCAGCATCTGTGGGGAGAGAGAAATAGAGTTAACGTTTCAAGTCCGTAAGACTTTTCTTCAGAGCTCTGAAGGAGTCAAACAGTCTTGAAACATTAACTCTGTTTCTTTCTCCCCACAGATGCTGCCAGAACTGTTGGGTTTTTCCAGCATTTCCTGTTTTTATTTCAGATTTCCAGCATTTGCAGTAGTTTGCTTTTGTCTTGAAGTTAGTTAATTAGTCTCCAATGATAGGCAGAAGCTAAAGAAGTTCATCCATGTATCATGTTTTTTATTCCATCCATTGTGAATATGTTATATTTTTGGTAGTGGATATTGATTAGTACATGGAATTAACATAACCGTGAGAAAAAGATGTACGCTATAACTTAGTGTTAGCTCTTTGATAGATAGGAACCTGGGAGAGAGAGCAGGAATCAGCATTGCAAGTACTCAAAATGTACATTTAACTCTGTAACAGAGAGCTAAATATTTTAGTAACCCTTTTCAACCTATACTCACTTAGTTTGTATCCTTTAGTGGGCAAGGTAATTGTAAAGAAATTTTAGGCATTGCAGCTTTAGATAACCTGATTTAATCGTTTTTTTGTTTTGCAAATAATATCCTAATTGTCTGAATATTATACAGTCAAATTCAATTGAAGATCATTACCTCCATATGAATTTTACCTTAAGGTGCTTTAAGATATGATGAGATGTTAATCTAATGGGTAAAAAGCAATGCAAAAAACAGTTGCTATCTAAACCTGTGTAAAAAATTTTGATGTTACAAGGTAACAGGAAAGCTCAGCTGACTTATATGATAATTGAATATTAGTAGTTACTTGAGCATAGTGGACAGCTTTATGTACGTAGCATCAATTTCCTGGTACATACAGATTATTATTTAGTTAGATAGAAGGACAAGTTATAATTTAGATTTAATGCACACAAGTAAACAGTTACACAAGGAAAAGTAGCCATTGGGTAGTTAATAGTGATGCATATTGATATGTAATCCATCTTCCAGGTCCTAATCAATTGTATCAGATATCGGAAGCTGTGATGAACACTAATGTGATAAAATATTTTATGTACTTTAAGCTTCTTCCATGTTTTACACAATGGTTTTGCCATTTAAAAAAAAACTAAGCATAACTGGCATTAATAAGGGAAGAAAGTAACAAGCAATAGGAAAAAACTACCTTGTTCCAAAGAAGTCAGTTTGATAGGAGAGAGTTGGAAATGAGGGGCAGAAGTCCTGTCTCAAACCAATTAATGGTTCTTGGAGGGTTGAATTGCTGTGTGCAGCTGATAATGGTGGGGATGCATTCCCCACTCACTCTTTGGTTGGCAAAAATCCTGCCTGGAGAAACATCAGTCCAGTATCAGTTACTCGCCTCTTCGTTATTTTAAATAAGACTGTGATTTTATACCATTTTTGGTGATAATGTAGAAAGGTGGATAAATATTTTCAAATTCAGCATTGTTTCATTGTGAAAGTTTTCAGTCTTCAATACCTTGGATCTTGTTTATCCATTGTAGCAGAAAGGACACCTACCCAAGGGCATCTATGGTTGCAGCCAACAAGAATAACTTTGGTCTGCTTTGATGAAATGCTTACAGTTTCAGGAAATAATCCTGAACAGCCTGCACAGTAGTTGGGTTACAATAAGATAGCCCATTATATTTTGAGGGGCCTATTTTAAGAAAGATGTCAAAGGCTTGGTGAATAAAAACTTTACTAAGTTAACCCCAGGAATGGGGATTTAGTTATGAAGAGAGACTAAAGAAACAGCATCCTTATCACTGTGTTAGTGTTTTGTATTAGTGTTTAATTCATTGTTACTTTCACTCACCCTGAAGAAGGCCTGCACTTGTCTCTGATAGGATTTCCATTTGTTTCTTTTACCTTGTTTATCATCATTGCTTCCTGTCTTGTTGTATTTGATCAGATATCTACTGTTACAGACAGGAAAGAGACAGGCAACCTGTACATATTCCCTCTCACCAACTGTCTGTAAGCAGAAGGTATTTTGAATTATTTTTAAAGTATGCAGTAGTGTGTTTTCCCAAACCCTTGGTGTGTGAGGCCCAATTTACTAATAACCTGCAACAAATGCACATTATGATTAATTCAGAAGGTTAATTTATTCCACATTCAAAACCTGCAGGAGGAGTGTTCGCAACTCTGCACTCAACTACACACACACACACATATACACGCACACACACACAATATAAGGGGTGATCGAAAAAGGAGTTTTATAACTATCAAATATGGATAGTAACAATACAAGAACCACATAGTTCACTTGATTTCTGGAGTCCAGAGTCAGAGTTCAAGGAGAAATTCTTTCATGTAGGGGCTTGAGTTCAGTTGGCTGAAGACCAAAGCTGTGGAGTTCACTTTACAGTTGGTACTGATACTGCAGATGAAGTAGATACACAGAGGCTGGGTTGGTTCTGCAGGTGATGGTCGGAAATCTTCCAGCAGAAGACAGGCTTAAATGAGCAGACTGTTGTTCTGCCTTGAGTTCTGCTCCTTGTGAGGCCCAACAATGTAATGTTAAAACTGTCCAAAAAGCCAGAGTTCATATTATTGCAGCTTAACAATCAGTTTCTGTGCTTCTGGCCAGAATTCCATTGTTCTTCCTTAGGAGAGAGATGAAGTGGTTATTAGCATCTCTTCCTGTATAATGAGTTTCAATCTCTCTCTTTTGTGATAGTTCAAGTTGTGGAGCCATTTCACCTGCACTTGCTCTGCTTTTGTTGATTACAAGGGGCCTGTACAATGAGGTGTGAAATTCCACAGGCTGAAGGAGGAATTCTTTTGTTTTTGTAACTCCTGGTGGTAGCTCTCAGAACAAAAGGTCAATGTTATGGTCATGTGACTTGTAGCAGCCATCCATTTTTGGTTCAGCAGGAAATCCATTTTAAAAAATAGCAAGAAGAATAAAGTTTTGAACATGCCGTTTTGGATGTCTTTTCATGTCATAAGAACCCAGCACTATTAAAAGTCACTTTCAGAGCCACATCTTCTTCCTTGGCTACTGTTTCTGGCTCTAACTTAATGCACAGGGATTTCACTGAAACCCCAATTTTTAGGTTTCAGATCCACCCATGACTGCCACAATATTCAGCATTCCTCAAACCACTGCTCTTCCTGCACCATGAGATCCATGCGCTGCCACATTCACATCCTGAGCTTCACTCTTTAGCAGCTTCAGCTCACTCTATCTCACTCTAAAGCTGCCCTGGTTTAAATTCCATTTTGCCCTTAGCCTCATTCTATTTTCTTTAACAATTCTTGGTTACCAAAGTCCATTCAGATTCTTCTTTTCCTTCACTTTCCTCTAACACCATCCCTCCTTCCAATCTCACCCTTTACTGCCTTTTTTTCTATCCTGTCTAAATTTCCCTTCTTTGATTTTGAATGATCAATCATTGGCCAAGACCTGAGCTTTATCACCTCAATAATTTTGGGTTTGTCACTATGCTGAGCTCTTTTTCCATTGTCTTCATTTCTGTATTCACGTCTAAGGCCATAAATGTGGCCAGCGCACAGAGAACTCTTTCTTCCATCTTCAGAGTTTTCATTCCACCTGGAAACACTCTTTCTGCTTTGTTATTCTCTCTAGGCCTTTTCATCGGGAACTGCTGGTGTGACATTGGCTGTCTCAATTATCTGCTCTGTTCACTCACTCTTACTACCTGTGAATTTGCAACACTCTCTTTTCTGGAGTCCAACCTTAACATTATCATTAAACCTGCTGATACTGGGGGCACTGTCGTTATTTGGAAGCTGAACGTCAGCTCCTTGACACCTCCTTCCGGATCGTGACTCTATGGTCCAGAACATCAAGATATAATTTCCAAGACTGTCACTGACCTCATCTCCTCTGAAGTTCTTCCCTCCAAAGCCTCCAACTTCATAGCCCCCCCAACTTGCATGGCCCACTTCTATCTCCTTCCCAAGATCCATAAACAGGACTGCCCTGGTAGGTCCATCATTTCAACCTGTTCTTGCCCAAAGTACTGATTTCTTCCCATCTCAACTGTATTATCCATATCCCCTTGTCCAATCTCATCCCACCTACATCTGCAACTCTTCTGACATGCTCTGCCACTTCAACAGTTTCAAGTTTCCCGGCCTGAATTATGTCCTTTTCACCATGGATGTCCAATCCTGCCATGCCTGGATAGACTGAGGACCCTCCATTTCTTCCTTGAAAGAAGGTCCAAACAGTCCCCATCCACCATGCTCTGCTGCCTCACTCTCACTTTGAGTAATGTAATTGACTTCACTCACTTCGTCCAAGTAAAAGCTGCTTCTATAGGATTTTGTCTGCATTCTAGCTATGCCTTCCTCTTTATACCAATGTGAAACATTCTTAGTTCCAATCCTAGTCCCCTGTTTATGCAGTGCATTGAAGACTTTATCAGTACCATTCCCTGATCTCACCCCTAACTGGAAAATATTCTACAGTTTTGTTTCCAATTTCCAATTTTTCCTTGTCTTCACATGGTTCTCATCCGTTCAGATGCTGCAACCTTCCACACTATTGCTTCTGATAAGTCTTTTTTCCTCAAACAAGGACATAGAGCCCCACCACCACTGTGGTTGACAGGGCCCTTAAACATGTTCGTCCTATTCCCTACACTTCTGCAGAGGAGGAATTTCTTCTCTCAGAGGGTCATTAATCTTTGAAACTCTCTTCCCCAGGGAGCAATGAAAGATGCATGGGTCACTGAATATATTCAAGGCTGAGTTAGATAGGTCTACAAGGGAGTCAAGGGTTTGAAGGCATGCAGGAAATTGCATTAAGTCACAATCAAATCAGTTGTGATCTTATTAAATGGCGGAAAAGGCTCAATGGTCTATGATCAATGGCCGAATGGTCTATTCCTGGTTTTGTTTCTTATGATATTCTGATTTTATGCTCTCACCTCTTCCCTTCCTTCCCAGGACTACCATAGAGTTGTCCTTGTCCACATTTCCACCCCACCAGTCTCCATCTACAACAGGTAATTCTTCTCCATTCCATCAGGAATGTTCCCTCCTCTCTCACCATTCCAAAGAGATCCTTCCCTCCATTGGTCCACTGTCCAATCACCCCATACTCCTTCCCTCCACACAGTACCTTTCTGTGCAAGTGCAGGAGATGCAATACCTCCTCCCTTCCCACCATTCAGGGCTCTGAACACTCCTTCAAGGTGAAACAGGGATTTCCTTGTACTTCTTTCAATTTAGTTTACTGTATTCACTGCTCACAATGAAGTCTCCTCAACAGTGTGGTGACAAAATTCAGACTAGGTGACCACTTTACAGAATAATTCCACTCAGTCCTCAGGGGTGACCTCAAGCTTCGGGTCATCTGTCATTTCAACTGTCTCACTCTGACCTCTCAGCTCTCAACCTTCTACACCATTCCAATGAAGCTCGAAGTAAGCTCAAATTCATATCTTGAATAGGCACTTTACTGCCTTCCAGGCTCAACATTGAGTTGAACAATTTCAGATCAAATCCACTGTCCCATTTCTTTTGGAAAACTGCTGTTTCTTCTATGCCCATTTACACCTCCTCTAGACTCATCTTTTGTTTCTTTACTTGTCCCATCACCACTTATTTTTACCTTGCACCATCAACCTTTTTGCCATTTATTCACCATCACGGACCTTCCTCTCTATTCTTTCCTCCCATTCCTCTTTCTGTGATTCTGTACTTTCTTAAAACCTGTTGCTTCTCTAACTTTTTCCAGTTCTGTGGAAAGGTCATCTATGCACAGATGTCCCATTTCTAATTGCCTTTGAGAAGGCACCCACAGTATTGTTAGGGAGGGGGTGCCAGGATTTTGACTTGTAACTATGAAGGAACAGGGATATAGTTCCAAGTCAGGATAGTGTGTGACTTAGAGGGGAGCTTGCAGATGATGTTGTTCCCATGTATCTGCTGCCCCTATTCTTCTAGGTGGTAGAGGTCAAGGGCTTGGGGGGTGCTGTTGAAGCAGTTTTGGTCAGTTGCTGTAGTGCATCTTGTAGATGGCACACTGCTGCCACAGTGTACTGGAGGGATAAATGTTTAAGCTGATGGCTGGGGTGCAGATCAAGAGGGCTATTTTGTCCTGGACAGTGTAAAGCTTCTTGAGTGTTGTTGCAGCTGGACTCATCCAGGTAAATAGAGAGTATTCAAACACCTTTCTTACTTGCACCTCATGGATGGTGGATAGGCTTGGGGAGGTGAGTATGTACGAGATGGGTTTCTGGAGCAATACGCTGGAGAACCAACTATGGATCGGGCTATTTTGGATTTAGAATCATGTAATGAAAGTGGGCTAATTAATAGCCTTGCTATAATAATATGATAGACTTTTATATTAAGCTTGAAAGTGATATAGTTCATTCTGAAACTACGGTCTTAACTCTGAACAAAGGAAACTATGAAGGAATAAGGGGCAAGCTGGCTATGGTGGATTGGGGAAATACATTAAAAGAATTGACAGTAAACAGGCAATGGCTTGTATTTAAAGAAGTATTATATAGTCTACAATAAATATACATTCCTCTAAGACACAAAAGCCCAACAGGAAAGGTGAATCAACTGTGGCTACCAAAAGAAGATAAAGATTGCATTAGATTAAAGGAAGTGGATTATAAGGCTGCCAGAAGAAGTGATAAACCCGAGGATTGGGAGCAATTCAGAATTCAACAAAGGATGACCAAGAAACTGATAACGAAAGGGAAAAGAGAATATGAATGCAAGCTAGCGAGAAACATAAAGGTGGACTTTAAAATTTATTGAGGTATAGGAAAAGGGAAAGGTTAGCAAGGACAAATGTAGGTCCATTACTGATGCAGACAGGAGGATATATGATGGAGAATAGTGAAATGCAGAGAAACTAAACAATTACTTTGTGTCTGTCTTCATGGAGGAAGACATAGAAAATCTCTCAGAACTACTAGGGAACCAAGAGGCTTGTGCAAATAAGGAAAGAAATGAGCATTATTAAAGAGGTAGTACTTGAAAAATTAACTGGATTGAAGGTTGATAAATTCCCTGGACCAGATAAGCTACATCCCAGAGTGTTGAAAGAGGTAGCTATAGAGATAGTGGATGCATTGGTAGTTATCTTTCAAAATTCTATAGATTCTGGAAAGGCAGACTGGAAAATAGCAAATGTAACTCCACTATTTAAGAAGGGAGGGAGAGAGAAAATGGAGAACTACAGGTCTGACAGTTTGACGTCCGTAGTAGGGAAAATATTACAATTCTCAGGCTGGCAGGCTGTTACTAGTGGGGTACCACAAGTATCAGTGCTGAGGCCATAGATGTTCATAACCCATATAAATGATTTGGATGTGGGGACCAAATGTAACATTTCTGAATTTGCTGATGATATGAAACTAGATGGGAATGTAAGTTGTGAGGAGGATGCAAGGAATCTTCAAGGGGACTTAGACAAGCTAAGTGAGTGGGCAAGGGCATGGCAGATGGAATATAATGTGAATAAGTGTGAAATCAACTTTGGGAGAAAAAACAGAAAGGCAGAGTATTTCTTAAATGGTGAGAGGTTGGGAAGTGTTGATGTCCAAAGGGACTTAAGTGTCCTTGTCCATGAGTCACTAAAAGCTAGCATGCAGATGCAGCAAGCAGTTAGAAAGGCAAATGATATGTTGGCCTTCATTGCAAGGGGATTTGAGAACAGGAGTAAAGATGCCTTGCTGCAATTGTATAGAGCATTGGTATTATGTACAATTTTGGTCTCCTTATTTAAGGAAGGGTATACTTGCTATTGAGGGAGTGCAACAAAGGTTCACCAGACTAACCCTGGGATGATGGGGTTGTCTTATGAGGAGAGATTGAGGAAACTGGGCCAGTGTTCTCTAGAGTTTCAAAGAATGAGAGGTGATCTCATTGAAACTTACAAAATTCTTGCAGGGCGTGACAGGATAGATGTGGATAAGATGTTTCCCCTGGCTGGTGAGTCTAAAACTGAGGACCCAATCTCAGAATAAGGGGCAGGCCATTTAATACTGCAATATGCCAAATCCAAAATAGCCTAATCTCTATTTGGTTCTTTAACATACTGCTCCAGAAACACATCTCATACACACTCACCTCCTGACTCTCCAAGCCTGTTCACCATCTACAAAGCAACAAGTCAGAAATGTGATTGAATACTTCAGTCAGAGTCTGGAAAATCTTTGGAATTCTCTACCCAGGAAGCTCAATCATTGAGTATGTTTAAGACAGAACTCGATAAATTTCTGGATACTAATGACATCAAGGGATATGGGGATAGCACGGGAAAGTGGCATGGAGCTAGATGATCAGCCAAGATCTATTTGAATGGCAGAGCAGGCACAACAGGCTGAATGGCCTACTCCTGCTCCTATGTGTTAGTTGCCACATCATTCCCAGTCTCTGACCTACCCTTGTAGCCATGGTATTTATATGGCTGGTGCAGTCCAGTTTCTGGTCAATGGTAACCCCCAGGATGTTGATGGTGGGAAATTCAGCATTGGTAACAGCAATGAACATCATGGAGCAATAGTCAGATTCCTTCTTGTTGGAGATGGTCATTGCTTGGTGGGATTTGATCTCATATATCCAGAGCAGGAGTCTCTGAGTTACTAGTGCAGTAATGCTACCATTATGCTATGATGACACTTGATAGCACTGGTGGTGACAACTTCCATAGCTTTGCTGATGATTGAGAGTAGAATGATGGGGTGGTAATTGGCCACACAGGATTTGGATGTGAGGATCTGCAATGGGTACATTGACTGCTGTTTATTCTTATCTCTAATATCAACAGAGCTCCATTCTGTGCTTCTGTAGAGCCCGCAATTGGTTTCTTTACTGTTTCTTTTGTGGGTTTCTGTCACAGATGCTGACACATGTTTAATTGATAGCTGTAGTGAATAAAAAGATTTCCTGACATTGCTGCAAGTGCTATCTGTGATTGGGGGAGATGGTGGCACCATGGCAATGTCACTGGACTAGTAATCCAGCAGTGCAGGTTAATGCTGTGGGAACATGGGTTTAAATCCCACCATGACAGGTGGTGGAATTTAAATTAAATTCTGGAATTGAAAGCTAGTCTCAGCAATAGCAACCATTAAACTATTGTTGTAAAAATCCATCTAGTTCACTAATGACTTTTAGGGGAGGAAATCTGCCAACTTTACCTTTTCTGACCTACTACAGATCCACAGCAATGTGGTTGACTTTTAAATTCCCTCTGAAATGGCCCAGCAAGCCACGCAGTTCCAGGGCAATTAGGCAAATGCTGGCCCAGGATATTGCAGAGGGAATGGTCCCTTCAGAATGCTGACAGGGCGAAAATGTTTTTGGTCGCGGCATCACACTGGAGGTACAAACATACGTGCAAACAAAGGAGTTAGGAGCATTCGGCTCCTTGAGCCTGCTCCACCGTTCAATACGATCATAGCTGATCTGATAGTGGCCTCACTCCATATTCCGCCAACCTCGATAACCTTTGACTCCCTTGTTAGCCAAGAATCTATCTACCTCTGCCTTAAAAATATTCAAATATCCTGCCACCACCACTCTCCGGGGAAGAGAGTTCCAATAACTCACCACCCTCTGAGGTGGCAGAAATGGCAGAGGATGGTCCTTTGAATGTGGAGGCTGATGGGGCATCTTCATGTTCCATGTGCCGTCTAGTACCAAACTCTTACTAACACAATTGAATTTTCCATTGAGTGTGACAAAATGGAAAAAGCTATGTTAGAGACTTTTAGAAGGTGCCTTTTTCCTACATATCCACCAGGGTCTATACATCAAAAAAGTTTTAATCAAATCTCTGTGACAAAATAATCCTTTAGAAGGCTGGGCTGAGCTTCTATTAATGGTTCTAGAGGAAATAGGCCAGTTGCTGGCTGAAGATACACAGTCCGTTTTCACTAAGGGAACAGTTTTGCCTGTATGAGCCAAGATATGAGCCAAGGTTACCACTGTCTTAAATTTCATTATTACATAGACTTGTGTTACATAGGCTATATGGCACAGCTTCCTGTTTAATGCATCTATATTATTCACTTCAACCACTTCCTGTGGTAGCAAGTTCTACATTTTCAACACAATTTGGGTAAAGAAGTTTTTTCTGAATTCCTTATTGGATTTTGTGGTGGCTATCTTATATTGATGGCCTCTGGTTATGTTCTTTCCTACAAGTTTAAACATTCTCTCTTTATCCACTCTGTCAAAACCTTCCATAATTTTAAAGACCCCAAAGGTCACCCTTCAGTCTTCTTTTTTCAAGGGAAAAGAGACCCAGCCAGTTTCTCCCTTTCTGATATATATACCCACACATTCCTGGTATCATCTTTGCAAACCTTCTCTGCACATTTGCCAATGCCTCAATATACTTTTTATAATATGGCAACCAAAACTGCAGGCAGCCCTCTAAGTGCAGTCTAACCAAACGTAATAAACTTGGAGTGCAGGGAAAGTTTCCTTTAAGAAACAGTAAACTTTATTTACAGAGCTCCTGATGAAGCTACATGCTTGTTCCGATATCAAGACTAGAAAAACTCCGTCACTAAGATCACCCGTGCTTAGGGCTGATTCGTCTATACAGTCACATGATCCCCTTTACAGCATGAAAGATTTAACTTACAATTACTACACAAAGGTTCGATATAAGTTTAGCATAACTTCCCAACTTTTCAATTCTCGCCTAATGCTTCGTTTGCTTTCTCTATGGCCTTTCTAACCCGTGGCCCATTGTGACTGAATCCTTCCGAGCAGCATCTTATGATCTTTGCTACATTAGTTAGGCAGCTGCTCATGACTGCATCTTGATCACTGAGGGGCAATTCATACACATCCTAGTGGAAGCAAGCAAACAATAGGAGAGGGAGAATTATGTAGTTCGACAGTTGGCAGGATTTTCACAAGTGTTAGGAGCAAATTGAAAGAACACATGTTTCACTTAAATCCCCATGTAATAGTCTCCTTCAATTCTATAAATAGGAAAGGCTATCATTCTATTAATGTGTTTGATCGTTTGCGAGCAAGTGTTTGATCCTTTTCCTGCATTTCAAAGTTGTAAATTGATTTAAACATGCAACAATTCTCCATCCCAGCCCTCATGACTCAGGATTATATATCCAGTTTGTTAACTGGTGATATGGCTAGTCCCCAAAGTCACAGCTGATGTCCAATAAAGCTGCTTTTTTAAAATTCATTCATAGGATGTGGGCATCGCTCACTAGGCCAGCATTTATTGCCCATCCCTAACTGCCCTTGTTCAGAGGGCATTTAAAAGTCAACCACATTGCTGTGGGTCTGGAGTCACATGTAGGCCAGATCAGGTAAGGACAGCAGATTTCTTTCCCTAAAGGATATTAGTGAACCAGATGGGTTTTTACAACAATCAGCAATGGTTTCATGGTCATCATCAGACTTCTAATTCCAACTTTTTATTGAATTGAAATTTCATCATTTGCATTACCTGGGTCTCAGGAATACTAGTCCCTTGACAGTCCAGTGCCTCTGGAATACTGGTCCAGTGACAATACCACTATGGCACCGCCTCCCCCTAACAGAAAGAGAATAAAAGAAATAATGAGACCCATGACAGTCGCAGAGGTGGCATAGTGCAGATCATAGGAATTCTCAAATCCCATATTAGGTGGCTGTTAAAATCTGGTGGAGTCCTGCAAAACAGATTAGCATATGTTTCAAAAATCACTGCAGTTTGCTGATTTCTGCATAATATCGCAATGAAGAAACACTCACTCGATTGGGAACTAACAGAATGTTGGAAGGACATCTTCCCCAAAGCATGAGGAGTGTTCACAGAAAGAAGAGGACATATAACAAGATGCTAGCCAGAGAAAAGAGACTGCAACTGATAGTCCAGTTGTTTCAATAAATAAAGGATGATTTCAGATCTGCTTTCCCTCCCCCAAAACTTTCACAAAATATTTTACTGTCAAAGATTTTGGCCAAATTCCATCAGGAAACAGAAGTCTAAATTTCCTCTACCATCATCCAAAAGCTCATACAGAGAAATGGACTCAGGGCAAGCTATATTTGCATTAGAGAACTATATTCACCAAAGAATGGCAAACATTTCAATCACCCTATCTAAAACCAGCCAACTTCGTTCATTCTCTTAATCCACTAATCTATGGCATGCTCTCTGAATGAGATGAGGTGGGCTGAGGGGCTTAGAAGCCTGAAATGAATTTTGTCTGAGAGAAGTGGATGTTCACTTTGATATGGAACAAAGTTGAGGTATAGATCAGTCATGATTTAATTGAATGGCAGAACAGGCTTGAAGGGCTGAGTAGCCTACTCCTGTTGCCATGTTCTCAGGTTCCTGCAGTATTTCTCTTGCAGCAAAGCCAGGCCTATGTCTGAAGCTCCCTGAAGTGTTAGGCTTTTAGACAGCAGGTTCAAAACGGCTCTTCGGAGAGGTATGTAATCTGTGCCTGTTCCATGCAGACCATTAATGCTGGGCTCAGCAGTTGAGGTATTGAAGATGGTCCTGACTGCCTCTGCCATCTCTCTCAAGACAGCTTGCACCATCCCCTTAGGAGGTTTCCTACCATCTGTGCCAAGCACAGATTCCTCTTTTGGCCTTCACTTCAGGCAGAGAATTCAGCTCCTGGTGTCAAAGGGCGAAGAATTTGTGTAGGGCAAAAGGCTAAAGAAAATCCCTCAGAAGGTGAAGGGATTTAAAATGAAGGACAAGGGTCTGGTATCCACTGAAACATCTTTAATGCCTGACAATCCAAAAATAGGGACCATTTTCACTTCAATCTTTTTTGTGACTTCTCAAGAAATACACAGGACACTAACAAAAAGATAGAAGACACTGTGAAATATGTAATACTCACAAGTAAAGGAGGTTTATTGAACTCATAATTTCATCACTCATGAGCTGTCAGATCTTTCTCACGACTATGCTGTTTATATCAATTCCTTTTCTTTCAAAGGAGACAAATAATTTTTTAATCTGCCTCGATTGAGGATTATCATGAGCATGACTCACCTACAGGTGAAACCAACTGTCTCTCACTTATCTCTAGAAGTATCCAGCCTCTTAAAACAGCATCTAAACATCTCTTTCTTGGAGCAAAGAGAGAAGTTCATATTCAGCACCTACAAATGATATAATATTATTAGTAAATCATTTTATTTATTTTGATTAGTAACATAGCCTATAGACATCAAAAGAAATGCAAAGAGAATGTATTAAACATATTTATAAAATACAAAAGCTGTAAATTTTGTCTCCATAGTACTTGTGTTTCTGTTATGGGTGCCACTTGAGCACCAAAATAGTATCTCAGCCACTTCTGTTCACTTCTGGTACAGCCCATGTCTTATGCCACCTTGGTGAGGGTGTCTTTTAAAGAATTCTTTCATGGAATGTGGACAGCGATAGCTAGGCCAGCATTTTTATTGCCAACTCCTAAACATGGGTGTTGCGAGTGTACACCAGAAGTATGCAGGGCAGGCAGTTGCGATGTTACTTAGGGGGTTAACACTGATTTGATGCCAAAGGGCTATCATTTTGGACCTCATCTTTCTAATTAATGCCCTCCTTAAATGTGCACAGTAAAAATATATTTGGCAGCTTGAAGAACCCCCCCAGCGGCATGGGATCATCAACAACTTGCATCATCATGTATTTTACTTTCTGCTAGCTCAATTTGAGTTAATGGAAGTGTTGGGCGTTTGAGAACTCCTTACGGTTGGTGATGTCTGCAGGGAGTGGTTCTGCAGTTGGAGAAGGCACTGGCTGTGACTGTAAGGGCTTCGAGCACATCAGTTGTTCCTATTCACTAGCAATCTTTTTTGAGCTGCAGCATGAGAGGGAGATGGTGTAGAGACAGCAAATAGGAAGACTAGCTGCTCTCAGACGGAGGAGGGGTTGGAGGGAGAGGAGGAGAAGATCTTTTAGCAGGAGGTCTTGTCTACCCAGGGTCTTCCAGGAGCAGTTTTCTTACTGCCACCAAAGCCAGGAGCAGTTTGTGCATCTTCCGCGATTCATATATGAGGTGCTCACAGAAGTCTGCCACCTCTTTGAGTCAGATCTGCAGCCTCAGAACAGGAGAAGGACAGTGCTGCCATTGGATGTAGAGGTGATCGCAGCCATGAATTTCTTTGCAGTGGGATCTTTCCATGCTGGTATGGGTGAGATATCTCCCATCTCCCAGCTTGGCATCCATTACTGCATCAGAGAGATGATAAGATGTGCTTTATATCAGGAAAGGGGAGTTCATTATGTTTACTCTCAACAAAGAGAAGCAGACAGAGTGTGTACCCAGTTTTGTCAGGATAGTAGGCTTTCCCATGGTGCACGGTGTGCTCGACTGTACCCATGTGACTTTATGGATGCTGCATCCCCAAGATGAGATGTGCTGCAACTACAAAGCTTACCACTTGCTGAATGTACAGCTGGTGAATGCAGCCATATTACATTCATTCTTTGTCAATCCCCTGTTCCATCAGTTTTTCAGCTGCCATGCCAAACCAGAGGGTGTCTACTGGGAAATAAAGGCTATCTGCTGTACACCTGGCTCATTATTTCTCTCTGCAGCCTAAGCTTAAGTGGCTCGCACAAGTACAATGAGAGCCATGCTGCCGCAGGAAATATCATTGAGCAGACGACTGGGGTGCTGAAGCATTGGCTCCACTTCTTCGAAGGCTCAGGCTGAAACCTTCAGTGCTAGCTGGAGTGGATTCGGCTACCACCTCAAGAGGAGGAGGGAAGGGAGAGGCACTCATGTTCGGATGACCTGTCCGTGAGCAATTCAGCTCCTGTTCCTGTGAATACAACCCCAAATCTGCAGCAGTACAACAGTCCTACGCCTTACCATCACTCTGTTACTGACCATTACCATGTCCTAGCCACATTCCTCAAATAAAAGCCACCACAAAACAGTTATTCCATACCAGCTTTATCCAACAAAGTATCCAACATTTCATACAGAACCCAATTGTGCATCCCCTTAACACCAGTCTTCCGTGTGCCTTTGCCTGGTCTAATGCTCCTGCACAGTGTCTGTAGCATGACTGGTGAAAGGCTTCTGACTTTCAGTGGGGGAGGCTGCAGGATTTCCTCAAGCAGCTCTGGGCTGATTACTTCACACAGCACCACCTTGGCATGGGCTCCACCAGTCTGGTTGACAGGCAACAGCAAGGGCATTGGAGGGTTGGTGGGAGGACGAATGCTGTCATCCTGAGAGAGGATAGTGGGCTCATGCTCCGCGGGGTCATTGCCAATCACCACAGGAGGCGCTTCAGCAATCTGAGTAATCTTCTGGAGGACAGATTGCTGGACTGCAGCAAAATCCTGCAAGCCCCTTTGGGGACTGGCGTCCGCAGCCATGATGGCAGCAGTCTGAGCCTACATGGTACAAAGCTCAGATTTCCTTCAGTGTGAGTTTCCACTGCAGCACCCAGATGTTAGAACAAAGAACTAAGAAAAGTACAGCACAGGAACAGGCCCTTTGGCCCTCCAAGCCTGCGCTGATCATATTGCCTGTCAAACTAAAACATTTTGCACTTCCGGGGTCCGTATCCCTCTATTTCCATCCTATTCATGTATTTGTCAAGCTGCCTCTTAAACACCACTATTGTACCTGCTTCCACCACCTCCTCTGGCAGCGAATTCCAGACACTCACTACCCTCTGCGTAAAAAACTTGCCCTGCACATCTCCTCTAAAATTTTCTCCTCTCACCTTAAATCTATGTCCCCTAGTAATTGATTCTTCCACCCTGGGAAAAAGTTTATGACTATCTACTCTGTCCATGCCTCTCATAATTTTGTAAACTTCTATCAAGTCGCCCCTCAATCTCCATCGCTCTAGTGAGAACAATCTGAGTTTCTCCAACTTCTCCTCATAGCTAATAACTTCCAGACCAGTCAGCATCCTGGTAAACCTCCTCTGCACCCTCTCCAATGCCTCCATATCCTTCTGGTAATGTGGCGACCAGAATTGCACACAATATTCCAAGTGTAGCCTAACCAATGTTCTATACAGCTGCAGCATGACATCCCAGCTTTTATACTCAATACCCCTGCCGATAGAGGCAAGCACGCCATATGTCTTCCTGACTACCTTATCCACCTGCGTTGCCACTTTCAGTGACCTGTAGACCTGTACACCCAGAACCCTCTGCCCATTGATGCACTTAAGGGTTCTGCCATTTACTGTATAATTCCTGCCTGTATTAGACCTTCCAAAATGCATTACCTCGCATTTGACCAAAAGACCATAAGACATAGGAGCAGAAATTAGGCCATTCGGCCCATTGAGTCTGCTCCACCATTCAATCATGGCTGATAAATTTCTCAACCCCATTCTCCTGCCTTCTCCCCATAATCTGTCCAAATTAAACTCCATCTGCCATTTCTCCGCCCAAGTCTGGATGGCTTCTGCCTGTGCTGCAATGGAAGCTATAATGATGAGGCCATCAGGTAGTGCATCATGGTTCAGCCTGCAAGTGCTCTCATGAAATGGTGACCACTTCCATGCCGGAAAGGATGGGCCCCAAGCACTGCATAAAGCCCTTGTCATATTATAGCCAACTGAGGGATAAAGGTGAAATGGGATGAAAGAAGGTATGGATTATGGTGGAAAATGCCATAATCCTCTATAGATTAGCCCTGCCATTGGTCACTGCCTGACTGAAGGCTGCTGCATTGATTTCCAGCACTGTCTTCTCCATGGGGGTGACCACATGTAGCCATACCCGTCCCTCTCTGGTTAGGTGCTGTGCTTCAAATGATGGACTACTTTGTCCTGCAAGAGAGATGAAATTGAGTCAGTGAATAGGCTGCAATGTGTTTGGGTGATGCAGCTGCCACAGTTGAATAGTTGGCAGTGTATGCAAACTGTGAGATTTGAGTGTGCATCTTGCAGCAGTGCTAAATGTATAAGGGTGAGGTCAAGCTATGAATGTAAGGCTTGAGTTGTGTCTTATAGAGATTGCCGGTGGGCAAGTACCCGGGTGTGGTGAATGGCTAGTGGTGCAGTTGGTAGGAGATGATGGGCGGAATTTTCCCTGAATTGCACTGAGTGCGTTAGTGGGCAGGTAAAATGGAGTCCTACCTGCCGATGAAAATGGCGGGTTTTCAGGCCGTATCGTCCCGAGCCCTCCTAATTATTTATTCATATGAAACACACTATTTCCATGGTGAGTGGGCTTTCATTCTCCCACTTGCCATCACCCCACTGTCACATCACGCCAGCCGCCATCATTAAAAGGCAGCCGCCAGCAAAGTGCTCATCGCCACCAGCTCACCACCACTGCCCAGGAGACATGGCCAGCAAAGGAAAAAAGACTGAAGCCTCCCACTTCAACGACAGGCCCCTCGAGCGACTGCTGGATGCCGTGGAGACCTGCCGGGATTTGCTGTACCCCTGCTCTGGCCGCAGGATGGGTAGTAATGTCACCAACCCGGCTTGGGAGGCAGTGGCAGTGGTGGTCAGCGCAAATGCACTGCAGAGGAGGACAGCACCCAGTGCCGCAAAAGGATGAATGATCTCATCCGCCAGGGTAAGTTACTCTTTTCAGAACTCGCAACTCACACACTCACAAACCTATCACACAGGACCCTCACTCACTGTCAGTGCAAGGGACATCACCATTCACTGAGTGATGTGTCCTGTTTCATAGGCCACTGTCATGCACTAATTATCTCCCCTTATTTTCTCAGGCATGGCTGCCAAACAGCCAACAGAGTCCATGACCCAGGGCTTCCAATCAAGCTCCGAAGAAACCTCTGAAGAGGAACCTGGAGGCACCCTCCCTGAAGTCCCATCTCAGTGCTTGCCCACACCCTCCACCAGCCCAGAGACACACACCTTGGTGGGACCTAGCTTTAGAGTAGCCTCAGGATCACAATCTGGTGAGCACATTGCACTTTCTGATCCACAGCAGGCGGAGGAAGGGACTTCCCAGGTCCCCAGGACTTGGAGGACTGCTGGAGGCCAGAACATTGCTGAGTCTGAGTCAGATGATGAGTCTCTGAACTCAGTCATGTTACAGTTGCTAGAGCTGCAAAGACGAGCTAGGGAACATCAGGAAGGGGATGTCCGCTGCACTCCTCAGATTGCAAGGCATGATGGAGGAGTCCATCCACCTTCAATCTGAGGTGATATCGCTGGCATGCCAATGTACCGAGGTCAACACTGGCAGGATGGCAGCTACCATGGAGACCTTGGTTCAGGGCATCACTCCTGCACTGCTGTGCAGGCTTAATTCCAGCGCCGATATCATAGTTGGCCTCCAACAGTGTGTACGGGAGAGGGGTCCTGGGCAGCTTGATCGCACTCCAGCTATCCCTTCCGTTCACAGAGTCAGCCAGGAGTCCTCGGGCACCCACATGCAGGAGGCACACTCCAGGGCGACCCACCCAGGTGACTCTGGGAGTGACCGGCCCCTCCGAATCCTCTCTTCCTGTGACCTCTGCAGCTCCAGCTTCATTGGTCAAGGACGGTGCCACCGTCACACAGCAGGGCCCCAAAAGCAGGCCGGGGTCCTCCAAGTCTTGGCCCTCCAGAGAGTGCCTGCCAAAGTCATCACAGACAGGGCGTCACAGTCAGCAGGCTGCCTCGCCTCCCCTGTGAATGTCTGGGGAGCACCAAGGCAGGGCTAGGAAAGTTAGATAAAAGTAGTTGCACAGCCTGGGCATGTGTGTTGATCACTTGTACATACTGTATACTATTGTCAATAAACTCCTAAGAATGTTTCCCTGTGGCTTCTTGTGCTGATGAGCAGTGTTCTTGACACTCAGATGTAGAACCTTTCTGCACAAGATAAAAGGCAGGTGTCTCAATCCAGGGCCTCTTCCCTGTGCCCTGTGCAGCCTTCAGACCACAATGATGATCCAGCCTCACACTCCCTGGAAACATTACTGATGCCTGCACCTCGGCAGCGCTGGTCATTGCTGCCAGAATGTAGTGGGCAGGCGTCACAGAGTTCTCTCATTCTCTCTGTGTGCTCTCAGCACTTTAAGGTGGGGATGGCTCCCATCACAACAGCATCTGTGACCAGTGATGCTGTGCACCAGCTTCTGAAGGGCTGAGGTGCTGAAGGCGGACGCAGCATCAGATGCGTCTAAAGTTTCATGGCTATGTCTCTGAGATGGCCCTGATCATGGAGCGCAAGCGAGCTGTCCTCGGCCAGACAGGGTCGGACATTCTCAGAGGCTATGTGAAGATCTATGGAGTGTCCTCACTGCATGTTGTCATCATACTCCTGTGATCAAGCAAATGTTAGGGCCTCCACTGCATCTCCATGACAGGACCATCCTCACAGAGGGTATTGGTGCTGCCATAAGCCAGACTGGAGTAAAACGTTCACAGTTGTGATGTGAGGAAATATGGGGACCTCACTGCATTTCGTCATCATCCTCCACAAATCTGGCAGCTAAGAGGGCCTCCCGAGCGCACCTGCCTCATCTAGCCAGTGCGAGAGCCTCACCCCCATTATCGTCACCACCGAGGACCCCCTCACACTCATCCTCGTTGGCGTCCTCCTCATTGGAGGAAATGTGCAGTTCCTCCGTCTCCTCCTCAACCAGCTCCTCTCCCCATTGCAGTACTAGGTTGTAAAGGGTGCAGCAGATGACAACAGTGCGTGACACCCTCTGCGCACTGTATTGCAGGGCTCTACCAGACTGGTCCAGGCACTGGAACCACATCTTCAGCATCTCGATAGTCTGCTCCACCAAGTTGTGATCTGCTGTATGAGCCTCATTGTACCGTTGCTCTGCTGCAGTCTGAGGCTGCTGCATGGGTGTCACCAGCCATGTCCTCTGTGGGTAGACCTTGCCCCCAAGGAGCCATCCCTGCAGCCTCTGTGGACCCTGGAAGACTGCAGGGATCTGTGACTGACTGAGGATGTAGGTGTCGTGCACGCTCCCTGTAAACCGTACACAGACCTGCAGGGTGGTCGCATAGCAGCTGTACATTCAGTGAGTGGAAGCCCTTGTGGTTGATGAAGCCCACCGAGTGTAGTGATGGAGACCTAAATGCCACATGAGTGCAGCCTTTTTTTTTATTCATTCATGGGATGTGGGCTTCACTGGCTGGGCCAGCATTTATTGCCCATACCTAGGTACCCTTGAGAAGGTGGTGGTGAGCTGCCTTCTTGAACCGCTGCAGTCCATGTGGTGTGGGTACACCCACAGAGCTGTTAGAAGGGATTTCCAGGATTTTGACCCCTTGACAGTGAAGGAACGGTGATATATTTCCAAGTCAGGATGGTGAGTGACTTGGAGGGGAACTTCTAGTTGTGGTGTTGTTCCCATGTGTCTGCTGCCCTTGTCCTTTTAGATGGTAGTGGTTGTGGATTTGGAAGGTGCTGTTGAAGGAGCCTTGGTGAATTCCTGCAGTGCACCTTGTAGATGGTACACATGGCTGCGACTATGCATCGGTGGTGGAGGGAGTGAATGTTTGTGGATGTGATGCCAATCAAGCGGGCTGCTTTGTCCTCAATGGTGTCAAGCTTCTTGAGTATTGTGGGAGCTGCACTCATCTAGGCAAGTGGGGAGTACTCTATCACACCCTGCATCTGTGAAAATCTCGAGATCAGGGCAAATCCAATGGCCCTTGATCCTGGCTGCCCAAGTCCTGGGCGAAATGTACAAAGTTCTGTGCCAAGGAGAAAATGGCATTCATGACCTCATGGGTACATTTGCGGGTGGCAGATTGTGAAATCCCACAGAGGCCACCGGTGGAGCCCTGAAAGGAGCCATTGGCATAGAAATTGAGTGCCGCGGTCACTTTCACAGCCTTTAGCAGTCGATGCCCTCCATGTCCTCTTGGCGCCAAGTCCTGCAGTAAGGGACAGATGTGAGCCACCAGGTCCCTAGATATGTGCAGTCATTGGTGACACTGGTTCTCAGTCATCTGCAGCAATGGCAGGTGGCGTCTATAGATCCTGAGTGCCGCGAGGCGCCGACCAGCCACAGCTCGCTGTCGCTCCTGGGCAGCGTGTGCGGGAGCCCCTGCTGCCCCTTCTTTATGAGGTTGCTGCTCCTGCCTTTGCGCAGCCAGGAGCCTCAGTTGCTCTCTCCTCCGTTTTCTACAGTCTCTGTAGGCCATCAGCTAGGTCACCAGGATTCATGATCCTGATGTGGTCCTCCTGCAACATGAAAAAGGGGGAGATGTGGTTATCATGGTGTGCTTAGCACCTTTCCTGGCCCTGTGTGACCGTCCCTTAATGCTTCCCGGAGAGTGCTGGTCACCCCTTGGATGGCCACAGATGAGTGCACTGCATGGCTGCGCTGCATGGCTGCCCTGTCAACCTGTGACATGGGGGACACTGGTCCAAACTGGGATGCTGAGATTGCAAGGGGCTATGAGTGTCTCCAGCAGTGACTGCTACATGGCCAGCATTGGCGAGGAGATTGTACAACGTGTGCAGTCCCACTGCTCTGCGGCCCAATAAAGTGGTCGTGGGTTTGAAGTCTGTGCCGGGACGTGGGGGCAGGTGGGGTGGGGTGCGTAAAGGTATTGAACACTTGGTGGCTCTTTGACGCCTCCACGTTGCTTGCATTAGGCAGGCTAGGAGGCCGAGCCCAATCATATCACCGTGGCTGCGCCTGATCTATCTCAGTTCCAGAGGCATGGTTAAATCATACAAGTGCCCCTATTGCGTGGGATGCAGCGCCAGGGCAGCACTTGACCCCCCCTCCCCCTGCCCCACCCACTGACAATTGTTGCCTCCAAGGCTGGCCAGTGCTTGCCCCCAGATGCCCCCTCTGAGGCTGGACGGTGCTTGCCCCCAGACAACCCCCACCCTCAGCAGGCGCCTCTGAGGCTGGCCAGCACTTGCCCCTGCCCCTCAGCACCCCTGAGGCCTGTAAACAATGGGTGAGCTGTGGAGAACGCTGCTGCTCACTCACCTCAGTTCCCCCAAAGTGAAGGCCGCCATGTGCATGTTGCCTGTGTGCTGTTGTGAAACACGTCGCCGTGCTTTCCCACTGACGTGGACGGACGATATGGTGGGGTTCCAAGAACCTGGCGGGATGGCCTTTTAATTATATGCTGATGTATCACAATTAGCTCCACACTGACCGGTGGCGGGAAATGCGGCCCACCATTGGTGGGCTGAGTGGATGATCGTGACCTGCCTTCATGAAGCAGGCCGCGCCACATTTCCCACATACGCCACCTATCACGCCCGCCACTAGCTGGATTGGAAAATTCTGCCTGAAATCTGAAGATGCATTCAATGATCTTGACCATTCATGTGAAATCTTTAAACTTCTTCCTGCACTGCATCCAAGTACTTGGCCATTGACCACAGTGACTAATTGCTCCCATAACCATCTTAGTATCTGCCTGGAAGGGAGAACTGGCACTGTGAGGGAAGAGAACCTCTCTTCTCCGTTCTACCACCAGCACCAAAGCCTCCAGCACTGCATCAGAGACCTGTTGCACCATTTTTGTAGGCTCTTCCTGTTCTTTAACTCTTCTTGCTTTTAAGAGATCCAGTCTGGCTTTAAGTAGTGCAGGTTAACTTTAAGTGGTGCTAGCCTCGCATGAACTTGGGTTCCCTGCCCAGACATGCTGCCAATGAAATGGGTGTTCTGCTTTGGACTGCATGTCATGTCATTATAATTAACAGCCTTCACGAAGGTTGCCTTTTTATAGTGTCTTTTAGTACAGTGCTTTTTTTTTATTACTTGTTTTAGAGAAAAATTTGGGAACCTCTTTTTAATAGTTGAGGTGAAAGCAGTTACAAGAGAAGGTGTATAAGCATAGACTAGACTTTTAGGCCTTGGCCTACCTACCTGCCAACAAATAAGAACCACTCCAACTTGATCAGCTTGTTTAAGGACAGTAGGAAATCAGGTGCAGAGGACACTTCCAACTGCTTGTAAATTAGACATGCATTAGACCAGTGAGTTTGTAAAGTTACCGCTGCCCACAACTGTTACAACTGTGGATTATTCCAGGAGTGTACTGCAAAATTAGCTAACTTCCTGCTCATAGATGCATCAAACATGTTACTCATAGTAGGCACGGGCAGTATTTTGTTGGCGTGACATCAGTGGTGTCAATTTCTCTGCTCCTCTCACCCACTCTAACCTGTTTCTTGCTGAACTTGCCGCACTCCGTTCTCTCAGGTCCAACCCTGACATTGTCATCAAACCTGCTGACAAGGGTAGTGCTGTTGTTGTCTGGCGCACTGACTTCTACCTCGCAGAGGCTGAGCGTCAACTTGCAGACGCTTCTTCCAACCTCCTCCTGGACCATGACCCCACCACTGAACATCAAGCCATTGTTTCTAGGACTGTCACTGATCTTATCTCCTCTGGAGATCTTCCTTCCACAGCTTTCAACCTCATAGTCTCCCAACTTCAGATGGCCCGCTTCTACCTCCTACCCAAAATCCACAAACAGGACTGTCCCGGCAGACCGATTGTGTCAGCCTGTTCTTGCCCCACGGAACTAATTTCTTGCTATCTTGACTCCATTCTCTCACCCCTTGTCCAGTCTCTTCCCACCTACATTTGCGATTCCTCTGACACCCTACATCATATCAACAATTTCTAGTTCCCTGGCCCCAACGCCTCCTCTACACCTCCATCCCCCACCGGGATAGTCTGAGGGCTCTCCGCTTCTTCCTCGAACAGAAGCCCGAACAATCCCCATTCATCGCTACTCTCCTCCATCTGGTTGAACTTGTTCTCCTCACTGAACAATTTCTCCTTAAACTCCTCTCACTTACTCCAAATAAAAGATGTGGCTATGGGTACCCACATGGGCCCCAGTTATGGGGTGTGTGGAACATTCCTTGTTCCAGTCCTACTCAGGCCCCCTCCCACAACTCTTTCTCCGGTACATCGATGACTGCTTCGGTACTGCTTCATGCTCTCGTCTGGACCTGGAAAAATTTATTGATTTTGCTTCCAATTTCCACCCCTCCATCAATTTCACATGGTTCATCTCTGACACTTCCCTTCCCTTCCTTGACCTCTCTGTCTTAATTTCTGGTGATAGACTGTCCACCAATATTCATTACAAGCCTACCAACTCCCACAGTTACCTTGACTACAGCTCCTCACACCCCGCTTCCTGTAAGGACTCCATCCCATTCTCTCAGTTCCTTCACCTCCATCGCATCTGTTCTGATGATGCCACTTTCAAAAACAGTTCCTCTGACATGTCTTCCTTCTTCCTTAACCGAGGTTTTCCACCCACGGTGGTTGACAGGGCCCTCAATCATGTCAGGCCCGTCTCCCGCGCATCCGGCCTCACACCTTCCTCTCCCTCCCAGAACCATGATAGGGTTCCCTTTGTCCTCACTTATCACCCCACCAGCTTCTGCATTCAAAGGATCATCCTCTGCCATTTCCGCCAACTCCAGCATGATGCCACCACCAAACACATCTTCCCTTCACACCCCCGGCGGCATTCTGCAGGGATTGTTCCTTCCGGGACACCCTGGTCCATTCCTCTATCAATCCCAACACCTCAATCCCCTCCCACGGCACCTTCCCATGCAATTGCAGAAGGTGCAACACCTGCCCCTTTACTTCTCCCCTCCCCACAGTCCAAGGACCCAAACACTCCTTTCAAGTGAAGCAGCATTTCACTTGCACTTCCTTCAATTTAGTCTACTGCATTCGCTGCTCTCAATGTGGTTTCCTCTATATTGGAGAGACCAAACGCAGACTGGGTGACCGCTTTGCGGAACACCTTCAGTCTGTCCAAAAGCATGACCCAGACTTCCCTGTCGCTTGCCATTTCAATACTCCACCCTGCTCTCATGCCCACATGTCCATCCTTGGCCTGCTGCAATGTTTCAGTGAAGCTCAACGCAAACTGGAGGAACAGCACCTCATCTTCCGACTAGGCACTTTATAGCCTTCTGGGCTGAATATTGAGTTTAACAACTTTAGATCATGAACTCTCTCCTCCATCCCCACCCCCTTTCCGAGCCCCCTTTTTCCAATGTATATATATTTTTCTTTTCTCACCTATTTCCATTATTTTTAAATGTATTTCCATCCATTGTTTTATCTCTAACTTTTAGCCTATTTCGATCCCTTCCCCCCACCCCACCCCCACTAGGGCTATCTGTACCTTGCTCATCCTGCTTTCTACCCTTAATGTCACCATTAGCACATTCTTATATAATATCACCACCGTTAACACCTCTTTGTCCTTTTGTCTATGAAATCTTTTGGTTATCTCCACCTATCAATGGCCCTCTATCCAGCTCTACCTGTCCCACCCCAACACCAGCCCCTGCCACCACCCCCCCCCACCCCCCCAACACCCCACCCTTAAACCAGCTTATATTTAATCTCTTTTCTATTTTTCCTTAATTCTGATGAAGAGCGTTAACTGTGTTCCTCTCCGCAGATGCTGTTAGACCTGCTGAGTTTTTCCAGGTATTTTTGTTTTTGTTTTGGATTTCCAGCATCTGCAGTTTTTTGCTTTTATATTACGGTCAGTTATTTACTTACCTTCTCACAGAATATCATGATATAGTTGTGCAATGGAAATACAATTATGCATTTCCAAAAGTATTGGGGGAAGGTTACTGATGGTTCCTATCTGATTGAACCAAACCCTGTCTGGGTGTCATAGTCAAACATTTTTTTTGACAATGGTTTGATGTGTAAAACCTTTGGAAGATTTGAGTGTGAAATTCAATTGCAAATTCCATCTGCTGTGGTATGGAAAGACATGAAATACATTGAAGAACTATAAGGATGGCATGAGTGAGATTTATATGTGGAACAGGCTAACAGACAACATTTCATGCCATGCCATCCTGGGCCACTGATGTGGTATATGGTCTTAGTGCACCAAATTTCTTAAAATGTATTGTCATCTGTTCCTGAGTCTTACAAGTACTGTCCATAGCAATAAGTCACCTCTTGCTGGGCATGAGGCATTGGTGTCTCATGGGACACTACAGTGTCAAGCAGCTACCTCATGCAGCAATACATCCACTTTGGCAGCCATAAATTGGGTGCTCCTCTGCTTTGCCACGAACCCACAGACTCTACTTAGTGACTCTACTGCGTGGAAACAAATGGAGTGTGAGCAGGACACATGGCACTGTGTGGAATGTTTGTGTGGTGAGCGGCACTATGGACAGGAACGAGGATGTAAGCTAGAGAGAATATGAACCTGATGGAGATGTGAGGGTGTGTATGAGAGTTAGTGGTGTTGTCCCTTGAGGTGTGAGATCCCTGTGGACATGTGATGGCTTTGTGAGCGTGTGAGTTGAGAGTGATGAGAAGAGTGAGTTAACCTGGCAGAACAGATGAGACCATTCATCCTGTAGTGGCACTGGGTGGCTGTCCTCTTTTGAAGGGCATTGGTGCTGACCACCGCCTCCCAAGCCTGGTTGGTAATGTTGCTGCCAATCCTATGGCCAGAGCAGGGGTAGAGGACACCCTTGCGGGCCTCTATGGCATCCAAAAGGCGCTCCAGTGATGCCACATTAAACCTGGGGGCTGCAGTCTTTTTGCCTTTCGTGGACACCTTCCCTGCAGTAGTCGTGTCCTGGAAGCACTGAGATGTGTGCGTGTGGCTGGACTTTAAATATGGCGCCCAACTTGATGAGACAGTGAGGTGGTGGCAGGCAGGTGCATGCCCGCCATCGAAATGGCATGTTTCCCAGGAATGCATAAATAATGTGGTGGGATTTGGATGATATGGCATGAAAACCGGCCATTGCTGCCGGCAGGTAAAACATCATTTTACCCGCCTGCTACCGCACTTAGTTCAAATCTGGGACGATTCCGCTCTAAATAAATTATAAGTCACATGATAAAATTAAAGGCATAATTTTTCTAAGACGTGAAAATGGAAACATGAATTTATTTTTGTTTCAAAATGAACAGTTAAGCAAACATGCAGCAGCTTGGTTGTCTGCACATGAAACACTATTAACACAATTATCATATAGGTGACTGACGCATCAATCAGCAGTGTCAGTATCTTCAAATGAGACCAGCGTCCCTTTCAAATGGTGCAAATAATGAAAGTGACAATGTTTTGACAGATGTTGTGCAAGAGGCCTGAATTCTGACATTTTTGCACTATTTTGGGTATTTTCCTTCTCTACAGCCCAATTTTTTCTACTGTATGCAACACAATGCAACATTAAGCGATGAAAAAGAAACATCAAAACTCATGTCCTTTTTCTGACTGCCATGAATGTTTAAATTCCAAGTTAACAATTATGTGAATCCCTCTGGAGCAAGTAATTGCTCCTCTAGAAAACCAGTGTTGCTAGCTTCAATAGCTTGAATTGTTTTCTTTCTCCTCTTGAAACTAATGGGGCTGCTGCTGAGTTTATCTAATCCTGCTTGGGAATAATTTTCCTCCTTATTATAAACTTCTTTATCCCATCTAAATTGTTTCATAAACCTCTATCATATTCACATCCATTTTAAAACAGGGTTACCCGGTTGGTCCCTTTATAATTACCAAAGTAATATCAGCAATGGACACTTGAAGTGGAAAAAAAAATCTTTTCTTTCCAATGAAAAGCAATATATGCAGATTTTATCTACAGAAATATGTAAGACTAATTCTAATTAAACATGGCTAGGCATTGTTAACAGTCCTACTTTGAATGCGCAGAAGATCTAAATATATAGGCACAAAGATGGATAAAATTCCTTATCAATAGTGCATCTCGAATGACCATCATTATTCAGGAGTGTGACCATTATATTTACATGATGCAATTAAAAAGAAACTCAGTTGATGGTGGCAATGTTATCATTTATTCAGCCTAACCTCAGTCTGCATCGACCTTGTTGCTTGACTGGAACTGTAATAAAAGCCTTCGAACTACACATTTCAGTGAAAACAAACCTGTGATGTATAGTTTTTCTCTGATTTGATTGACGCTGTTCAAATACACTTGCATGATCCTGTTTCCCTATTATGGCAAGGTCGATATTAACTGTGAATTTGAATGGATTGTAAAAGTGGGAAGATTTATATATCACCAAAATATTGATATCCACAAACCAAATCAAAAAGTACAGGCTTTATGTGGCAAATAAAGAGAATTCTCAACCCATAAATATTAGGGTTTAAGAGAAAAGAATTTCCATCACCTTAGGGAAAACTCTAACCCACAAAATGGTAGGTTTTGGTTAGGGTGGTGGTGGGGGCAGTATGCTAAAATGTTAAGCTTATGAATTTCAACACCAATCTTTCTCAAACTCACTTGGCTTGAATGGAGGTGGAATGGTGGAATGAACAATTAATCCACTCATGGGAGCCCGGGTGGCATTTTAAATATTATAATGAGTTTGCATGCCTCATATTTAAACACCATTTTAAGCCTAACCCAGGTCGATTGAGTTTTCCACATCTTTGGAAACGCAGCAGCTAAAGGGAGATGAAGATAGCTGTATCCAGGAAGTAAGTGACTTTCCACTTACCAGGTGAATTCAGTATACCAGTTTTAGCAAATTCCCTTGCCTCACCTGTCCCGTGACTATACAACCAAAGCCCCCACCCTTCCTGATCTCCTTCATGAGGCTTCCAGTCTCTGCAGTCCTCTTTACACCACCCCTTTGATTTTCCCAGCCCCACCTCCACCTCCACTCTGGCTTCCAATCTTGCCTCTGGTCTCCGATCTTTCTTGTGGTCTTCAGTTACCCCCAACCCCAGCCTCCAACCTGGCTCCAGACCCCGATCGCCCCTTGGCCTGGTCTTCAATGTTGCCTGGTTCTAGACTCTAAGCTTTCTCCTCCTGCTCTGGCCTCCCTGACCTCACTGCCCTGCACCCTCCTGGCCTCCCACATCCTCCACAGCACTGGACACCAATTTTCCTTCCCACCCTCACTGATCTTTCACCACCTTCCTCTCTGCTCCCTGGCCGCAGCATCTCAAACCGGCTGCCCGTGACCAGAACATAGAGACAAACAGTGATAATCAGGTGCTGTTAAATTTGGCAGGACCTGAGGAGAACCCATGTTCCTCAACCTCAAGCCAATACCTTTCCCCAAGCCCACCCTGACTCTCAAGTTCATTTCTTGATCACTGGCAAGGCCAGCCTATCGTTATTTGTGCAGCCATTTCAGAGGGTCTGCAAACATATTTGGGCCAGACCAGGTAAGGACAGCAGATTTCCTTCCCTAAATGGAACCAGATGGGTTTTTAAAATTAATTGGCAACAGTGGTCATGGTCGTCATTACTAAAACTAGCTTTATAGCCCAGATTTAACTGAATTCCACTAAATAATCCCTCAGGGCATTAGCCTCAACCTTTGGATTACTAGTCCAGTGACATTGTCATTAGACCATCATCTCCCCACTCAACCCGCTATGTCTTTTAAAATTTGTTGATGTTGGTGATAAAATTCTGCAATGATTCAGTTAGTTTTGCACCTTAACTCCAATGGGAAAGCAGTAACATATCTGGAAATACAGCAGAATACCAATTTTTCAAGGTCTTGTACTGAGCACATGCTTCCTGCCTGCCACAGTGGGGAATTCAGAGGCTATTTAGTGCCTGAAAAACTGACACTGTATGGCTGAATTTTCAGGTCAGGTTGTTACATCACTGAATTGACATTTCAGGAAAGAAATTATTGAAATTTATTACGAATACCCTAAAGAATTGTGTTTTCCTGTTTTTAAAAGCTAGATGAATGAAGAACAGATGTAACTGTGACAATAATATTTCTGCAAAAGAGGTGCAGAAAGGCATTATTAAAATAGGATATAATATTGTGCGCAAAACTGTTAAAAAAACAGATGAATTCATTGCAGGCCATCAAAGTACAAGTCTTAGACTTATTCTGACGTACCATTAAGAATTCTGAGACAGGAAAAATGCTTTGGAGATTTATAGGCATAAATTACAGGGCACATAACATAAATTCTCAAGCATGAGTCAGAGAACTAAATAATTTAGTTGCAACTGGTTGTCAATCAAGTTAAAATACAAATTTCACCTGGTAATTAGTTTTTAGATGATATAACCTTTTAGCAACTAATGCCGATGTGACAATCGCTATGTTTTGTTGTAGATGCCAATTTACTCCTCAAGCAACTTGCAGGAACTTATACAAGGCTCTGCAGTCATGCATTATACAATCGATTTAAATCAATGTGGGAAAGTAAACTAGGAAATCATTATTTTCTCCAGTCAGAAAGAAAAGAAACATTTGCATTTATGTAGCATCTTTCGCAATCCCAGGACTTCCGCAAGTGTTTTACAATTAATGAAGCATTTTTGAAGTTTAGCCACTATTGTAATGTAGAGAATGAGGAAGCCAATTTGTGCACAGCAAGCTCCCACAAACAACCTGAAAACAAATAAGCAGGCAATCTGTTTCATTTTAATTTATTGGCTGAGGAATAAATTTTGGCCAGGGCACAAGTGAGAACTCCAAAGCACTTCTTCAAACAGTGCCATTTGATTTTTTACGTCAATCTGATTGAGCACTTGGGGGTCTCAATTTAATGCCCCAGCTATTAGGGCCTATTTAAATTATAAGTTTTTTCTGTGACTCTGATGTTGATCAGCTGCAGATATTTAATCCATCCCAAAATGATCCAATGACCTGTTCTCTTTCTGCTAGTTATAAGGGTAGCATGCAAAATATGGCGGTGCATTCTGATGCCAGCTTTTAGTTGTGATGGGCCACAGCATAAAAATGTTGCTAATTCAAAACTTACGGGTGATACAAAACTTGGAGGCATTGTGAACTGGGAAGAGGGTAGTGTAGAACTTCAAAAGGACATAGGCAAGTTGGTGGAATGGGTGGACAAGTGGCAGATGAAGTTTAATGTGCAGAAATATGAGGTGATTTATTTTGGTAGAAAGAACATGAAGAGATAATACAATGTAAGGAGTAAAACTCTAAAGTGGATGCAGGAGCAGAGGGACCTGGATGTATATGTGCATAAGTCATTGAAGGTGGTAGAACAAGTTGAGAGAGTGGGAAGTAAGGCATACTGTATCCTAGACATTCTTAATAGGGGAATAGAGTACAAGAACAAGAAGATTATGTGGAACTTGCAGCAAGACACTAGTTCGACTGCATCTGGAGTATTGCACCCGGTTCTGGATTCCACACTTTAGGAAAGATGTGAAGGCATTGGAGCGAGTACAGAAAAGATTAATGTAAATGGTTGCAGGGATGAGAAACTTCAGTTATGAAAATAGAATGGAGAAGATGGGACAGTTTTCCTTGGAGAAGAGAAGGCTGAGAGGAGATTTGATCGAGGTATTCAGAATCATGAAGGGTCAGGACAGAGTAGATAGGGAGAAACTTCCCACTCATGAAAGGATTGAGAATGAGAGGGCACAGATTTAAAGTAATTGGCAGAAGAAGCAAAAGTTACATGAGAAAAAAATTTTCACACAGGGAGTGATAAAGGTGTGGAATGCACTGCCCAAGAGTGTGGTGGAGGAAGATTCAATCAAAGCATTCAGAAAGGGAATTAGATTGCTAAATGGAAAGGAAGAATGTGCAGGGTGACTGGGAGAAGGCAGAGGAATGGCACTAAGTGAATTGCTCATTTGGAGTGCCAGCAGACACAGTGGGCTAGATGGTCTCCTGCTCTGAAACAATTCTGTGATTCTATGATTCTGCGATTCAATAATAAATTGACATGGCCACTCATAAAGTAGAATGCATGTGGACGTAGAACATTAGGACCAATTCTGCACTCTTAGTTGGGAGCAGTACTAACATAGGCCAGAATTTTTCTCTCATCAGGTGGGCTCGGCGGGAGTGGCTGGGGGCGACCGGGAAGCTGACTGCCACCCGCGATTGGCTCCACAGCGCGATTTTACGCAGGCAGACCAATTAAGGCCCGCCCAGAGTTAGACATGGCTGCGGAATGAGTGAGAAGGGGCGGGAGCCGGCGCTCAATGTCCGCTAGGTCCAGTGGCGACCTGGTGGCCGATGCAAAAGCAGCCACGGCAGCTATTTGAAGGCTGCCAGTGAAGGATGTGGATCTCGTGATAGAGAGTGTAGCAGGTGGGCAGGTCGATGGGACAGTCAGCCCCATGTTTCTCTGATGAGTGTCTTGCTGCCCTCCTTGAGGAGGTGGCAGCACAGAGAGAGATCCTTGTCCCCAGGGATGCGAAGAGGAGGCCCCCCCCACCCCACCTCACCAAAAATGCCTGGGAGGGGGTGGCATCCAGGGTCAGTAGCCATGATGTGGTGAGGTGCACATGGGTGCAGTGCTGTAAGCGGTTCAATGATCTCCTGCGATCGGGAAGGGTGAGCACCATGTTGGCATGGGTTACTTAGCACAGCAGTTAGGAGCTGCCCACCCATCCCCTTGGACCTCAGAAGTCTTAGTGTGAGTGGCAAATGTAAATGAGGCAGCATCTGGGCAAGGAGGTGGGCCCTGGCTGTTTGCACTGAGTGTCTTGTGGCTCCAGGGTGATGAATTGGCCGAACCCTACGAGATATTCCTCATATGGGGTTGGCCAGGCTGCAATGGCAATGGAAGTACAGGGTGGACTAATCAATGCTCCTCTGTCCTTTCAGGAGAAGACTCCCCATAACAATGCTGAGAGGTTGCGGACTGGCGGTGGAGCATCCCACCTACTCATCCTCACTCGATATGAGCAGGGAGCCCTGGAGCTGGAGAGGTGCCATGCGCCTCGGTCAACTGGCCACGGTGAGGTTGGGTGCCACAGGGAGGTAAGAGTGCAGTGCACTGAGGTCAGGATGTCTGCAATTGCAACCATTCCACTGTAGTCTCTATATTGATGTGAGCCCCGAATATGGAATCCCCATTGATAATGGAAAGACAAGGGCACCCTGATCCGGGTGCCAGGCCTGCACAGTAACAGTGTAAAGACTTCAACTAATGACATGTCCTTGTTCTTCCTTTCAGACTCACCAGCAGCCCATTGAGGTGAGGAGCCTGAAGGCCCGCCAGTGACCCCAGAGGACAGCAACCATTACAACGTACCTGATTCACACCCTCTCAGCCAAGCAGGCGGCAGCGCAGATACCAGCACCTCAGTGGGTATTATATCAGCGGCTAGTATCCCAGTGCACATTGGTGAGGGCACTTCACAGTGGCTTGAGGTGCAGGTGGAGATAGAGAGTGCCCAGGACACCAGCAGTCGGAGGAATGCTGGGGACCAGGAACATGCTCAGTCAATGGTTCATGATGTGCCGGAGTCGTCCCTGAGTCAGCAGATGCTGTAAGTCAAGCAGGGTGTGTGGGAGGATCTGGCGGAGATACATGAGGGAATGCGTGCCATGGTCTCCATTATGGAGGAATCAATGCGGAGCATGAGCAATTCAATGATCTTCATGGCTGAGTGCAATGCCTCCTCCATGGAGATAGTGGTGACTCTAATGGAGTGGCTCCTTCAGGAGCTGAATCAGGGCTTCCTGGGGTTGCACTTGGACATGCAAACCCTCACAGAGGCAATGGCCTCAGGTGGTCAGTGTCAGTGTGGGAGATGGATTGGGTACCCAGTATCCCAGCTGGGTGTCCATCCATCAATGGTGAGCAGGGAGATCCAAAGCAACCTCATGTTGGAGCACAATCTGACTGTCGTCTCTGCGGGCTCCTCTCAGGACACTCTGGATGATGGCAGCAGCTGCCAGTGACCGTGAGATCCGATGATGTTGCGGCGACTGGGGAGATGCCAGCTGTGACACTGGCCGCTCCCTTCCAGGCAGAGCCAGCACAGAGGACACCCGTCAAGGTCATCAAGGCCAACAGGACAGCAGTGTGAGCAGGCTGTCTCCAATGCCAGTGCCAGCGAGGGGGGAGCACCTAGACATAGCACCTGCAAGTGAAAACTTAAAGCACCTTAAGCACAACGTGGGCTTATCACAGGTGATATTTGCTTCCTCCACTTTTACATTAAGTGTTCGTTGGTGTGATGGATAACACCTCTCAATTTCATTTGTATTATGTATGCCAGGCACTATATCATTAAATGAGTTTTTGTTCAAAAAGCCTCTGGGCGCTTCATTTGTTCTGCAGGTGCAGAGTAACCCATGATGTTATGAGTGACTTGTTTCTCATTGAACTTTATTGAAATGGCACACAATGCATGTTGTTCACCAAGAAAATGTTCCTTTCAGGGATTGAGTATGGATCAGCCCTGGCATGTGGTGGTGGTTCTTATTTGGTAGGCTAGCTGATGAAGCATTGGATCAAAGCCTTCTAGGTGTCCCTGCCTCTCTGGAGGTTGCCCAGGTCAGTGTCTATCCATTCAGCTTCTCCTGACCATGCGCGTCCTTGGACTCACTACTGGACTCATCGTCTGTTGCCACGGCAGCTGCATCAACGTCTTCTTCCTCCACTGCATCCCTCCTTTCCAGTGCCAGATTGTGGAGAGCGCAGCACTCAATCTGGTTGGGGGGTATTGCTGTGCACTCCCTGAACGGTCCAGGCATCAGAAATGCATCTTGAGAAGACTTATGGTTCTTTCCATCACATCCCATATGGAGGCGTGGCTCCTATTGTACTGCTGCTCGGCCTCTGTTCTTGGATGGTGGACAGGCGTCATGAGCCACCTTTTGATGGGATAGCCCTTGTCACCCAGCAGCCATCCATCCAGCCGGGCTGGAGCACTGAAGAGCCTCAGCACCTGGGAGTGTCTGAGGATGTAGGCGTCATGGGAGCTACCTGGGTACCTTGAACAGACTTGTAGAATCTGCATCCTGTGATTACACACTATCTGCACGTTCATGGAGTGGAAGCTCTTCCTGTTGATGAAGGCGCCTGGCTGACCCGCTGGTGCCTTGATGGCCACATGTGTGCAGTCTATTGCACCCTGGACACAGGGGAACACAGCAATCGCTGCAAAGCCCCTGGCTCACTCTGCCTGGCTGGCCTCGTCTGTGCGGTAGTGAATGAAGGTCAATGCGCGCCTGAACAGAGTGTCTGTCACCAGCTTGACACAACTGTGGACAGCTGATTGGGAGACTCCATAAAGATCAACCACCGACCCCTGGAAAGAGCTGGAGGCATAAAAGTTGAGGTCCACTGGCATGGGGTGTCCACCCACACAGTCGGAGCTGATCTCAGGGCCGATCCTCTGACAGTTGGAGGTCACCGTCTCCCTTGAGAGACGGAGCCTCCTTTGGCACTGCACCTCGGACATATTGAGATAGCTGCATCACTGCCCGTAAACCCTGGCAGCAGGATAGTGTTGTCTTCTGAGGCCCCTTCAGCTGTGGACTTCCTATTGGCCTGCGCCCCTTGTGCCTGTGCCTCTCCTCCCACAGGTCACTCCTGTGGAGGCTGAATAGGGATACCTGGCCTCCTCCCCCTTCTGCCCCTCTCTTCCTCAGAAGAGGTGCCTCCAGTGGAGACCACAGTCGGCATTCCCAGATTAAGGAAAAGCTGTTTGATACCTGGAAGGACCCAAATGGTATGAATCCTCCGGAGTCCTGAACTGAAGCCTCTTATTTCTGTCAAAGCAGTTCTGAAGCAAAATGACGATGTCCTGATCACACAAGCAAGCAGCAGCAAGCTATAAGCTAAAATACAAACTAGTCACATTAGCAAGACCACTCATCCCTCTTATCCCGCCCAGGGATGAGGTTTTTGAAAATGTGGCCTACCCGCCCGCCCGTTGCGCCCATGCGAAGGCCTGAAAATCACATGGGCTACGTAAACTCAGAGACAACTGGTGTCTCAAGGACCTTAACTGACCCATTAATTAATGGTGGGAGCGCCTCTGTCTTCATTGCGCACCTTCCTAGTGAAATATTGTGAGCGTGCGCGTTAAAGTTGGCATGCTCGGCCGACATCAACGTGCTTTATTTCTCAGTCGAATGTGTCGGGTGCGCACTCGCATGCTGACCTAAAAATTCTGCCCATCATGTCCGTCATGGGAAATCACAAGTGCACAGTGGTGACATTGATATGTGGGTCAGATAGCAACTGTTAAATGAAAAGAAAGTTCATGACTTTTCAGTGTCTAACCCTTCATCAGGATGTTACACATTTCCTGCATTTGTAACCTGATCTGTTATGAGGAGGCACAGGAAGCTAACATGGTGATTTCAGGGCTTAGGCCCCTCTGAGGAGCAGCCGGCCATCCTCAGCTGCTGGCTCCCTGTGTGGGCCTACATCCTTAAGAACCAGGCAAGCAAAATATACAATTGCTTCATACACTTAGAACTCAATATTAAAATAATAATCCAAAAAAAGGCCTTATTAACATAGGTGTGATGGCTGCTTTTAAAAGATGCATCCTAAAAGATTATGTTTTGCGGAGTCCCAAATTTCTGCCGTATGATAAGAAACCTTGAAGAAATGACAAAATGGCCATTAATTGCCATTCATGCCCTTTCCTCCTTGGGAATAAAACTCCATGGAAATTCAGGACCAGTGTGTGTAACTTGTATGGTAACCATGGCAAAGTGGAAGGGAAAGTCAGACCCGTACCTTGCTGACCCAGCATGTTCTTTCTCAGGTACAGTCGTCCTTCGAACTGCCAGCATATAATTAATTTAAATCTAAAATCATGTTCCTGATTTGTAGGTGGCAGGTATCTGGAATACCTATTAGCTCAAAAATTGTTTGTCAGTCGTTTTAGTTATTTGGCACTTCATTTCAAATGGAGGTGGTATTTTTACATTCTATGTTTTATAGCATTGCCTTACAGCTAGAGTTATGAAATACATTGCGATGCATAATGATCCCATATCCTCTTTACAGATCCTTAAGTATCCTTCTGGTTGGGGCTTAGCTCCTATCATGTAAACAGTTTAATGAAAAAATGTCCTTTAAAAATGTTCTTTAGTGCTAGAAGTCATCAGATTGATAATTATAACTAGGCAGCTTCTTTATCATGCCGCTCATCAAAGTTGATGGAAAATCCATGTGAGCCCCTTTTTATCAAAGTACTCACCCTAGACTTCCCTTTGCCTTAATTAAGAGCTGTAGCTCATATTCACTTAGTAAGCACTAGAGCATAATTTGAAGTGCAGTAAATAATCTGCTTGTATTTTTAGAACTCCTAAAATAGCCTATAAGTACCATTAATTCTCCCTAAATACCACTGATAATAGCCTTGTGTTACTTAGAGATGAGTACCTACATTTTCAGCAATTGTGAGACGATATGTTCACCGAGGAATTCAGAGGCTTTTGAAATATATCATCTGATTGTTTAAATTCGCTCCATCTGCATTGGAGATCAGATTTCAATGTTTTCTTTCAATTTGAGTTATGTGTTTTTTCTAACATTTTGCATTGCTGTCCATATAATTACCAATAGTCATTATGTGTTTGCAGATAAGCCTTCCTTGTTATTCAAACCTTGTACAGCTTTTGGCAAGTAGATTTCCCCAGGTACCTCATTGTGATGGAGACTAATTGATGCAAACTGTAAAGGTAATAAGTTAATATTTCAATTCCTTCTATTTATGCAAAGTGAACACAGCCTAGTTTCCTGGGATAAGAAAGTCTTCCATCAGCAATGTGTTAAATCAGAGGAACATCTGATTCCGTTTGTCTGACCACAGTGTTATTTCTAAAACTCACAGGCTGTGAATTGTATACAAATGTAACATTAATACAGAAAATACTGGAAAAGCTCAGCAGGGCTGGCAGCATCTGTGGAGAGAGAAACAGAGTTAATATTTCGAGTCCGTATGACTCTTCTCCAGAACTAGAGAGAAGTAGCTGCCAGACTTGTTGAGCTTTTGCAGCATTTTCTGTTTTTATTTCAGATTTCCAGCATCCACAGTATTTTGCGTTTATGCAAATATAACACTCTATTGAGGCACATCATTGTTTTCTCCTGATAATGTGTCGCAAATGTTTATTGCAGAATAAAATGAGAATTTCTTGGAATTATGAAATCGGCAATGCATGGTGAAATTGATAATATATGGAGAGATATATAGAAACATAGAGACTAGGAGCAGGAGTAGGCCATTCAGCCCTATGAGCCTGCTCCGCCATTCATTATGATCATGGCTGATCATCCAACTCAATAGCCTGCTCCCGCTTTCTCCTCATATCCTTTGATCCCTTTCGCCCCAAGAGCTATGTCTAACTCCTTGAAAGCATACAATGTTTTGGCCTCAACTACTTTCTGTGGTAGCGAATTCCACAGGCTCACCACTCTCTGGGTGAAGAAATTTCAACAACATACAGTGAGATTGATAGTGTACAGGGAGATCGGTGCTGTACAGTGAGATTGATGCTGTACTGAGAGCTTGGTGTTGTACAGTGAGATTGGTGATGTACGGGCGATTAGTGAGGTACAGGAGGATCGGAAGTTGTTATGATGAGGGAGATGATGTGTACCAGGTGGGCTAAATCCACAAGGGAAACTTGGCCACACTATCAGAACGGTTTTGCAATTTGTATTTATTACAAGAAGATGTGTGCACTGAATTCAGGGCCAGAAATTTACCCCCATTTTGGGGGGGGGTTTGTGCGGAGGTAGGGTCAGGCGTGAACCCCGATCGGGTCTGTGCCGCCATTTTTCGTGGACAGGTCAATTAAGGCCCGCCCATCTTGACATGCGTGAGAAATAGCGCAGAGATTTCCCTGAGGCACATCCGCTTAAGTTATCAAAGTTTGAATAAAGGTGGAAAAAAAATTTAAGGACATGCCCCCTCATGTGAAACTGTTTCAAAAATTTTTATTTAAATAATAAACCCTTCATGAAACCTCATCCCGTCATTTTACGCATCGGCAATTGGGCCCCGTCCCCCACTCGCCGGCAGGAAAATGCTGCCCCAGAAGTAATGAGTCCACTAAGACCTTTAGAGATTTTTAAAACATAAATTAAAATATTTATAAACAAAAGAAAAGATTTCAAGCACATACATAAGACTACAATTACTTAATACCCTAACAAATCCTAAAATTCCTAATTAACCTGAACCTAAATTACACATCTCCTTTAAGGCAACAATCCAAAATAGATTTAAAATTTAAAAAGCAAAACAGCAAGTTACCACAGTAACCACTTGACAGTGGAATTCCAAAAGCTTACCTGCAACTTTAGTTATTGGACACAGCAGACTTATGGCTAGAGACTTCCCGAAGGCTGCTTCAAGCATTCCTGTTAGATCTTACATGGCTCCCCAACATGGCCTTCCTTCCTTCTTTATGTATGCTTTTTTCTGTTTAATCTGTAATTACATTGTTCCATATATCTCTGGAAATATACTTTTCCCATAGCATAAAAATCTTTCTTGTTGCTAATATGACCTCTTTCCTTTTAGGAAAAATAAACACAATGCTTGCCCTGCTTATTTTACCAGTTGTAAACATCCTACCATCCCTTTGAAATCCAAACAATTCTTTCACTTATCTAAAAATGCAAATTTCCTTCACACCTTACAGGCTAAGACAGCATCCATTCATTATTCATTAACATTTCATGTACATCTCTACACCTAACTTCTTTTGGTAATTTCAAGCTTGCAGTCTACCTGACTCCAATGTAATTGAATCACAGACAGAACCATCTACACTCACACCCATAAACCTACTTTGCAATAAACCAGAATAATACTATGGAAATTATTCTACTTTCATGTACTATGAAATCCATGAGTTATGAGGAAATTGGTGACATATGTTTGTTGCACATCATGGGAAACTGATAATATTTCAGATTCTTCTCTTCTAGACAGACAATGTGCAGTCCCTTTGAAGCCACATCAACTCCGAACCAACTTCATGAGCCACAGGTAATCAGAGCTGCATGGGGCAGGCAGCCGATAGGACTCCTGCCACCAAGGGCGACCCCAACAGTGCAGGGGTACAAAATAGTGTAAAAGTTAATTGCATTGGTGACTGTTACAACATTTTTATCTGCCTGGATCTTCTCTAAAGGCCAGTCTGCCTTAGCTGGCACACCTTGGTGACAGACACCCGACTGAAGCAAAAATGGCTAATGTACTTCTCTTCAGACATGCCCAAACAGTTATCCAAGCAAGATAGCATGGGTGGACATTCAGGTTCCAACACCAAATCTAGGGTGACATGTCCAATGGAATACCCATGCTTGTAGTTGATGCCAACAATTGGGTGCAACAGGAATGTGGTTCAGCAATGCAGAACTGGAAAAAAGCAGCAATAGGAAATATTGCACTAACAATAATGCAAAAACTTTAATTTGACAAGACAAAAACAGATGGAAAAATTCAACTTGCAAAGATCAGGCAACCCTAATTTTAAGCATTACCCATTTTAGCTGGGCATTCAGTGAACATAGAGTAGTGCAATGACAAACCATGGGAAATTTGAGGAAAATGAGAAAATGAGGTCTATGTTCACATAAGGCAGAGCCTCAAACACTTCCTCCCCTATGGATTGAGGGGTTGAGCACCAAGTGTACTTTGGCCTACCTACTGGATTCCACTCACAGATGTCAGGCAGGTTGCACTTCCCAAGTACAACTGTCTCTTCAGGTACCATGCACTGAAAGGGTACTGGCAACCATGAACTTTTGTGTTGGTCCATGGTTAAGCTTGGCAAGGTACTGAAGTGGTTTGCCATTGCCTTCTGCAGATGGCTGACCAGGAATCTCTCCCACTCTCACTGCCTGCTATTGACGCATGTTGGGAAGATTTACAAGTTGATACTTAACCTATTTGTTTAGGTTATGACACACCTTCCATGGCCATTAAGTCCTTGAATGGGACTTGATCCCAGAGCTTCTGGCTCAGAGATACTGCACCACAAAACCTCTGACAACAACAACTACAGCCCGTAAAAGAATCCTTTAGCTTTTCTTAATTGCACCCTTTCAGCTGTTATAGCCGTTGCTGTACCTCTCAATAGGTTAAGTTTCCTGTTGTTTTATTTGTTGGCAAGGTCAGCATTTATTGCCTATCACTAATTGCCCTTGAGAAGGTGGTGTTGAGCTGCCTTCTTGAACCGTTGCAGTCCATGTTATGTAGGTATACCCACAGTGCTGTTAGGAAGAGAGTTCCAGGATTTTGACCCAGCGACAGTGAAGGAATGGCAATATAGTTCCAAGTCAGGATGGTGCGTGACTTTGGAAGGGAACTTGCTGGTGTTGGTGTTCCCATGCATCTGCTGCCCTTGTCCATTTGGTGGTAGAGGTTGCGGTTTTGGAAGGTGCTGTCAAAGAAACATTGGCAAGTTGCTGCAGTGCACCATGGTACACACTGATGCCACTCTGCATTGGTGATGGAGGGAGTGAATATTTAAGGTGGTGAATAAAGTACCAATTCAGTGAGTTGCTTTGTCCAGGATGGTGCCAAGCTTCTTGAGTGTTGTTGGGTCTGCACTCATTCTTGCAAGTCGGATGTATACCATCACACTCCTGACTTGTGCCTAGTAGGTAGTGGACAGGCTTTGGGGAGTCAGGAGGTGAGTTACTCACTGTACCCTCTGACCTGCTCTTGTAGCCACAGCATTTATAGGCTGGATCGTATTGTCCTCCAGGATGTTAATAGTGGGGGATTCAGCTAGGATAATGCCATTGAAGGGTAAGGGGAGATGGTTAGATTCTCTCTATTTGGAGATGATCATTGAATGGCACATGTGTGTTAAGTTCTTAAAATAAATGGGCTTAACCCAAGGGCAACTATTGTCTGTAAGCACCAGGGAGGACGAAACTAATGTGAAGTAACATTTAATAGTACAATGGGAAGTGTAATGGCTTCATTGATAGAAAAGAGCCACGTCGAATAGAAAAATTGTTATAATGCCATGTACCACAGCCTCATTAGAAGTTCCGTATGCCCCTGCGATTCATTATTCTGCTCACAAAGGAAAATGGCACCCCTCTACAAATCCCAGGAGGGTATTGTTTCCATGTAAAGCAGATTAGTAAACTAATGAAATAATCCTGACACCTGCAGTATAATTCCTGTAACGTCTAATTAATGTGACAAATTTGACATTTGGTTTCATTTAATTAGAGAACACAGGAAGAAAACTTCAGTCAGCTTACAGAATCATATCTGTAAACTACCAAAGTCAAAACCACGTTGTAAAGTGGTGATAAGCATGCGTGTCAATGTTACTTTGAAAGGTCATCCAATAAGTTTGGAACAAAAAGGTGTCTCATCATAAAATTCTCTTAAACTTTCTCATATCAAATGCTACATAGAGAATTATATTGCTGCGTATATTATAATGCTGCACCATTCTTCAAAGGCTTGAAAGGAGCCAGACGAAGTCTGAAACAAGTAAGTAGCTATACTTTATTTTTGTGACCTAAATGTCATTAAACTTTTTGTGCATTTGTTTATTTCCTGTCCACAAATCATACTTCTTGTCTATTATGCAAAAATCTAAATGTAAAAACACAACAGAAACATCAACACTTTGCCAATAATTTGATATTCAAAGTGCTTTTTGAAAAAATATCACTTGCCATTTTTCCTGCTAAATGGAATTTATAGTGGGAGAAATCCATCTTGGACAATGAGGAATTGGAGCCTGTTTTACAGTCCATCTCATTTACTTTTCCAATGGTAAAGTGTAAAACTATCTGATGATTTGTTATCAACATTTTGCCAGAGATGAATTTCTTCAGCTCGCTGACCAAGTAGGGTGGAACTTCTGTTGGCAACTGTCAGCAGGTCAGAGGCTGGGAATTCTCAGACAAGTAACTCACCTCCTGACTCCCCAGAGCCTGTCTACAACCTACAAGGCACAAGTCAGGAGTGTGATGGAATAGTGCAGTGGATGAGAGCAGCTCCAACAACATTTAAGAAGCTCGACACCATCCAGGGCAAAGCAGCCTGCTTGATTGGCAATCCATCCACAAACATTCGCCCTTCACCACCGACGCACAGATGCAGCAGTGTGTACCATCTACAAGATGCACTGCAGGAGCTCACCAAAGCTCCTTCAACAGCACCTTCCAAGCCTGTGACCTCTACCATCTAGAAGGACAAGGGCGGCAGATTGTTGGAGACACCATCACCTGCAAGTTCCCCTCTAAGCCATACACCATCCTAACTCTAACCCTGACCCTAATGACTTGGAACTATATCACCATTCCTTCACTGTAGCTGGGTCAAAATCCTGGAACTCCCTCCCAAACAGCGCTGTAGCTGTACCTATATCCCATGGACTGTGGTTCAAGAAGGCAGCTCACCACCTCCACCTTCTCAAGGGCAGTTAGCGATAAGCAATAAAAATGTTGGCCTAGCCAGGAACACCACGTCCCATGAAGGAATAATGAAAATTCCTCACACATGTTGACCTTGGGCCACGGTACTTCTGTGCACCTGAGATGAGCAAGCTCTGCATAATTCATTAATGTTAATGGAAGAAAATGATGTGGGTGCACTGAGCTCCATGTCGGGCCAAGATCTTGTACTGAGTATTATAGTGAGCAAGACAGAAGTTTTGAGAACAGATGGGCCTTGAGTGCAAAGAGTGCACAGATGCAAAACCTGCTGTATGGCACACTGTTCCCGCCGGAAAAATGCCCAGGTCACAAAATCTGCCCAAACTTTCCAACCATATTCTCTCTAGCTTTTATTTTTTTGAAAACTAGCTCATTTCTCTCCACCTCTACCTGAGAAAGAACATGCTGGGTCAGCAAGGTACGGGTCTGACTTTCCCTTCCACTTTGCCATGGTTACCATACAAGTTACACACACTGGTCCTGAATTTCCATGGAGTTTTATTCCCAAGGAGGAAAGGGCATGAATGGCAATTAATGGCCATTTTGTCATTTCTTCAAGGTTTCTTATCATATGGCAGAAATTTGGGACTCCGCAAAACATAACCTTTTAGGATGCATCTTTTAAAAGCAGCCATCACACCTATGTTAATAAGGCCTTTTTTTGGATTATTATTTTAATATTGAGTTCTAAGTGTATGAAGCAATTGTATATTTTGATTGCCTGGTTCTTAAGTATGTAGGCCCACACAGGGAGCCAGCAGCTGAGGATGGCCGGCTGCTCCACTGGGAGAGCTGGGTGCTCTTCAAGCAGGAAGTAGAGCCCAGGGACACCTCAAAATGGAGGAAAAGAAGCAAATGGACAGAACTTTTAGCCTGGCATTCAACCAGCATGCCTTGGGAATCTGGAAACTGCACTGATGGAAGAAATGCTCATTTTTCAGTTTTTAAAATTAAACTTGCTGAGATGTGGTAAGGCAGTGAAACTAAACAAAAGCTATTGAAAAGAAACGGAGACAATGTAGCAAAGAGACATTGGTATTTGGATATACCTTGTCAATTGTACAAATTAGATGAGATGGGGCCTAGTGTTCTTACAAATTCTACATTCATCTTTAGATGGTTGACTACAAGAGTTTGCACATGATGGAAATTTATTGAAAGAAAGCTAAAGAAAGTTGGACAGCTTCTGGCAGTTCAAACACTATGGTTTAGGCAAAGAAATCAAAATATATTTGGGGATTGAGGTTTTAAGGGAAGCTTCAAACAACATATGGCCTGTCATTATTGTAATCCAGATCCATTCCCTGAAAAGAGGCAGAAAAGATTGAACACATTAGACACTTTTATTGCCGCCAAGAGGCAGGATCTCAAACAAACACCGGAAGGAGAATCAGCAATCAACGGGAGCTGGCTACTTTGGATTGTATGACTGAGCTTATTGGAAACATATTTGAACATTTTGATGCCAGATATTGTTGGAGCATTTATTTGCCGGGCATACAGTAACAAAGCAGTTTGTGTTTATTAAAATTATTTTCTCCTTTTCTTTCTCAACTTGTTAAATCTGTAATTATTTTCTGTAATCATTTTAAATCTGTGCTTGTGTTAAATCAATAATTGTGGGCACAAATAAATTATAACTCCATTAAGTATAACAACCTTTTGAGTGAGTCATCAACTTGCTCCCTTTTTATTTGTGGGTCAAAATGAAGGATGAGACTGAATGAGTGTTTAAGACAAAAAGGCTTACAGTTCATATAATTTCAAAAATACAGAGGCTGAAGCTGGCAGGGCCATTGGAGTGGAGGGGAAACCACTCCAGTGTATTCGTTTGAACCATGGTTGCAGCCTTTTAGAACCATAGTTCCGTCATTGGGGTATGGAGTCTCAAGCTCTGATGGCGACCTGATCCATGGAGCTACTGGGCCTCATGCTCAGCGGGAATATGCTTCAATGCTGAGAAGATCCTGGAGGAGTCCTCTCCGTCCCTCTCATTGGTACCATAATTGATCATATTGACTATCTACTGTTGCAGGGTGGGTAGTTGCTGCTGGTGTTCTCCTGCCTCTGATATTTCTCCTGGTCCTGCCTTCAAACCTGCCTCTTTGTGTCTGGGTAGATTTCAGTACCCATTGTCTTTTGACCATGTGCCTAAGGAGATTCCTGGTGTGCTATGGATACCGGACATCTCTCCTCCTTTCTACCCCCTCCACTAAGTTCTCCAACACAGCGTTCGAAAACCTTGGAGCCTGCTCTCTCTCCTGTTGTGTCATTGTTCACTGTTTCCCATTCTCTTCCTGAATGACCGCTGGTATCTGCTTCAGTTACAATGCACCCTTCCTTTAAGAGGCTCAGGCTAGTTTTAAGATGTACCGGAAAGCTTTGAGTTTGGGATACATGTGGATGCATGTAGACAATAAGCAACATGGTTAATGTGGGCTGCACACAGAAATCGCACCAGAAGTTGGCATACTGCCTGTATTTCAATCAATGAAAGCAGGTTAATCGCATACTGTGAACTCCTGGGACTGGCTATTCACTGACTCCCAGGGGATTCTCATGGAATTAACACAATGGAAGGGACTTGATCTTTACCACTATTGAACAAACATCTTACAATTAATTCTGATAGTGTCAAGAATACATAAAAATCATGCAAATGTAAAATCCTCCTTTTAATGTAAAAACACAAAATGCTTTATTACTGTATGCCCTGCAAATAAAAGTTTCAAAAATATCTGGCATCAAAATGTCCAAATATGTTTCCAATAGGTTTACTCATACGTCAGCCAAAGTGGCCAGCTTCTGTTGAATGAAGGAAAGTTTGCATAAAGAAGTAAATGCTGCCTGCATGTTCTCTGCTTAACTCTAGGATGACGCAGTAGAAGAACATTTCCATTAGGTCCACACCTTGTATGAAAGAGTATGCATGTGTAAAATAGAAGTGTGCACTTACCTTGGCACTTCTCTTGATGGCGATGGATTTGCTTCCCCATTGACTGCCAGATACATTGGACCTAGGAGCATGCATTCGCTCAGTTATTGCCCTCCATCTATGTAATTTACATTTTTAAAATTTGTTCATGGGATATGGACATCACTGGCAAGACCAGCATTTATTGTCCAACCCAATTTTTTTTATTTGTTCATGGGATGTGGGCATTGCTGGCTAGGCCAGCATTTATTGCCCATCCTGAATTGCCCTTGTTCAGAGGGCATTTAAGAGTCAACCACATTGCTGTGGGTCTGGAGTCACATGTAGACCAGACCAGGTAAGGACAGCAGATTTCCTACCCTAAAGGACATCAGTGAACCAAGTAGGTTTTTATGACAATCGGCAATGGTTTCATTTTGATCACCAGGCTTTTAATTCCAGGTTTTTATTGAATTCAAATTTCACCATCTGCTGTGGTGGGACTCAAACCTGAGTTCCCAGAACATTATGCTGGGTCTCTGGGTCCAGTGACAACACCACTATGCCACCACCTCCCCTAGTGCCCTTGAGAAGGTGGTGGTGAGCTGCCTTCTTGAACAACTGCAGTCCATGAGGTGTAGGTACACCCACAGTGCTGTTAGAGAGGGAATCCCAGGATTTTGACTCAGTGACAATGAAGAAATGGTGATATAGTTCCAAACCAGGATACTTGATCCAGAGACTTGAGGGGAATTTGCAGCTAATGGTGTTCCCATGCGCCTGCTGCCCTGTGCAGATTTAAAAGGTGCTGTTGAATACTGTGCAATGATCAGTGAACACCCCTGCTTCTGACCTTCTGAAGAAGGGAATGTCATTGGGTAATTAATGCCCACTTAATAGTCTCATCCCACCATTGCTGGTACACACCCAGCGGTGGCTGGGGAACTTGCCATGTGGGGAACCTAAAAAGTAAATTCTGTCAGGGTTGCTTGTGGGGTGCCAGGGGGGTCCCTAATTCATAGATACTCATTGCCTGTTTAAAGGGCCTGGCATTAGGAAGGAAGGAAGGGAAAGCCCTTGCTGTAAACCACCCTCCACTGAGACCCCTACCCTGCAACTCCTCTCCCGCTGTCACTCACATGCGCCTGGGTCCTTCATTGATTCTAGGCCTTGGCTGAGTGTAGCACTGGCAGCAGCCACTGTCTTCCTGGAAAAAAATCCTACCTTTACCAGAGGGCTCCCACCATGTGGAAAGCCCAGATCAAGTGAGAAGTGGCAGAACTGGCATTGCAGGTTTGCCAGGTACAGAACAGCATTGGGGCTGGCAAAAAAGACTAGGAGCGATCAATACCTTATTCTACACCTTAGGCAGTGGTGCAGATGACATAATGGTCAGACAGGGCATAAACAAAGACACAGCATCATATGAATAATTTATCAATGCCTTTGATACTTATTTTAATCTTCAGAAAACTACCATTATAGAGACAGCAAAATTCAATAGCCAGATACAAAGACCAGGAGAGAGCATGATTATTTTATTAAAGGTTTATATCGATTAGCTGAGAATTGAGAATATGGAACCCTGAAGGATGAATTAATTCAGGATTGCATTATTGTGGGAGTCTTAGAAGAGACATTATCAGATTTTCTGCATTGGAGGGAAGATTTGACCCTATCAAAGGTTGTGCAGTTAACAAAGCAGGCAGAAATCAGAAAGCAAAATAACATTTTTATTTGAGGTGAAAAAAAAATCTTGTGGAGCAAAATGGTTTGTACAGCCCAGATTATAGCCCCAAACAGAAAAAAGGAGAAGGGGTTGGGAAAGGCTGCATCGGTGTGAAGGATGCCTCACCAAAAATGCAGAGAAGCCATTTTAAATCACTTTGCCACAGTAAACAGCTCTTAACAAAATAATTAAAGGAGCAACATCTAAGATCAAGGATCATTCAAGAAGTTGAAGGTATTCAAGAAGTTGAAGAAGAAAACAAACATGAAGTAGCATTCTTGTGAGAAATTACAGGTTCAAATGGGAACTGTTGGAGTGCAGATATTATGGTCAATGGACATAAAAGAAACTTCAAGTTAGTCACTCGAGCAGGAGTTTAATTTCTTTCAGACACAGAAAAGTAGCTAAAACTGGACATACTCCAGCCATTGACCATAAGACTTCATCATCCAGGAGGAATTCAGTTGAAAGTCAAGGGGCTTTTAGCAGTTGACTGCTAAACTCCAGCACAAAGGAACAGAAATTACAGAAACATATGTGATCCACAACCAAGAGTGTTCACTGTCAAAAAACTTGTGCAGATCTACCCTCATCTGCAAAGTTGATGAATTAGAAAACCTTGAGAATGTCAAGCAGAAAATTTCCCAGGAACAGCAGGTGAAGAAACTAAACAAACATGTATGAGGCAAACAACAAACAACAGCTGATGCATTGTCACACATTCCTATTGGGAAGCCTGAACAGGAGGACAGAAATCTTGCTGAGGGTGTAGAGTCATCTGGCTCACTTACTACAAAAGTCCTACCCGCAACCACACATAGGCTGCATGAAATACGACAAGCACAAAAAGCAGATGAACAATGTGCTAAAATCAGATTGTACTGCAAAAATGGATGGCCAGAAATGTTTCGAACAATCTCATCCTGAAACAATACTTTGAACAATGCAGACATCTCAGTATTGTGCATAGTTTATTAATTTATGATGAGAGGTTGGTCATAACAAGAGTCCTCAGACTTGAGACTCTTCAAAGAATACACCAGGGACATCTGGGCATTGCAAAGTTAGAGCGTGAAATTTAGTTTTGTGACCTGGATTCTCAAAATCACTCGAGGACATGATTTCAAGCTGCATCACCTCTGTAATCCATCCACAAGAGCAAAACAAAGTGCTGATGGTATCCTCATTTCTATCCAGGCCATGGAAACATCTCAGAATCAACCCGTTTGAACTCAAGGGGGAGACATTTCTCATGATTGTTGGCTATTAGTCCAGATGGATTGAGGTTAAATGTCTTCATGGTACAACATCAACCACATCCACAAACATTCACTCCCTCCACCACCGAAGCACAGTAGCAGCAGTATGTACCATCTACAAGATGCATTGCAGGAATTCACCAAGGTTTCTTAGACAGCACCTTCCAAACCTATGGCCACTACCATCTTGAAGGACAAGGGCAGCAGATAGATAGGAACACCACCACCTGGAAGTTCCCCTCCAAGTCACTCACTATCCTGACTTGGAAATATATCACTGTCACTGGGTCAAAATCCTGGAACGCCTTTCCTGACAGCACTGTGGGTGTACCCATACCACATTACCACATGGACTGCAGAGGCTCAAGAAGGCAGCTCACCACCATCTTCTCAAGGGCAATTAGTGGTTGGAAATAGATGCTGGCTGACCCATATCTTGTGAATGAATAAAAAAATTTTTAAAAAAGAAACAGAGATGAAGGCAGAGACTTCGGGGGAAGACGTAAGAGAATGTAAATAATATTTATTGAAGTGAGAGACTTTTAGACATGGCATGGGTGTATGTGGAAGAACAGGAAGTTGAGTCCATAGTCTTCTTCCTATCAGACATTCTAATGGAACTAAATCATTTTGAAGTGGCATGGAACAGTAGCTCAACAGTGCTAAGATGATATCATCATTCCTGGGGGAGATGTAGTATAAAAGGGTTAATGTTAAATATGCAAGTATATAGTCTACATCATTAGTGATGTAATATCACATGGCACAGAGCATAGAGGGAAATGGTTCCATGTTGAGCCTCTTGCTGAGCCTGTATCATACATGGTTAGTATAATGTTCAATAAAAGGTAGAGTTTACCAACAACATTGCCTCCAGAATCTGTAAGTCCAGACTCATGACTAAGACCCACAATGATATTAACAGACCAATGACATATGTGGGACTAAGAAAGAAATGCTGCTGAGGGAGTATGAGCAGCTAAGAGATAAATTGAAAAGCAGAACCAACAAGGTAATCATCTCTGGATTACCAGCTGAATCATGAATGAATTCAAATAGAGTAAATAAGATCAGAGAGTTGAATGTTTGGCTCAAAGACTGGTGTGGGAGAAATGGATTTCAATTCATGGGGTATTGGCCCAGTATTAAGGAAAGAGAGATCTGTACCATTGGGATGGTGTTCAACTGAACTGCGCTGGGTCCAGCTTACTAGCCAATCATATAACTAAGGCTCTAGGGAGGGCTTTTCACAAAATAGTGGGGAGGGGGAGCGAAGGCTCATGTGGGGGGATATTTGGAACATTAAAAGAAAGCATAAGGCAATAGTGTATAGTAGTGATACAGGTAATGGCAACCAGATTGAGACAGGAAGGGACAGAATGTATAAACATAAGGGTGCACCAGCAATTAATGTCAGATTAGGGAAAAATAATAAAAAGACAAAATTAAAAGATCTTTATCTGAATGCATGCAGCATTTGAAACAAGATGGATGAAGTAATAGCACAAATTGAAATAAACGAGTATGATTTAATAGTTATTATAGAAACGTGGTTACAAGGTGACCAAGGATGTGACATGAATATTCAATAGTATTTGGCATTTCAGGATAGGATGAAAGAAAAAAGGAGGGTGGATAGCTTTGTTAATAAAGGATGAGATCAGTACAGTAGTGAGAAATGTTGTTGGTGTGGAAAATCAAGATGTAGAATCATGGTGATAAGAAATAGTAAAGGAAAGAAGCAATTGGTGGAAGTAGCTTACAGCCCTCCTAACAATAGCTACACTGTACAACAGAGTATAAATCTAGAAATAATGGGACTTGTAAGAAAGGTACTGATGTAATCTTGGATGATGTTAATCTTCAAATCAAATTGGTAGGCAGCCTGTAGGATGAGTTCATAGAGTGTATTTGGGACAGTTTCTTAGTACAATACATCCTGGAACCAACCAGAGAGCAAGCTACTTTAGACTTGATAATGTGTAATGAGACAGGAATAATTAATGACCTCATAGTAAAGGATCCTTTAGGAAAGATCGATCATAGCATGTTAGAATTTCACATTCAGTTCGAGGGTGAGCAATATAGGTCTGAAACTAGTGCGTTAAACTTAAAAAAGGGCAATTACAAGGATGCAGAGATAGCCTATTTTCCAAGTTCACTTTAGCCAACTCTAATAGGGAAACAATGGTAGACACTTAAGGAGGTATTTCATAACTCCCAGCAAAGATATATTCTATTGAGAAAGAAAGACTATGAGAAGGATACAGCATGAAACAAATAAAATATGAGAAAAAAACAAATGAAATATGAAAGCAAATCAGGGATTTATGACATAAATTTGTCACATTCTTTCTTGGAATGTATAGTTAAGGATGAGGATGCTTAAAGCATGTCTAAGTTATGGTGGGAGCAGAGAAACAGTGTAGGCAGGACCACAGGATCCCCTGCTAAGAGGCCAGCCACACTACCCCCTGCCAACCTGGTGCAGGTGGCTAGTTGTCAACTCCCTTAAATAGAGAGGGAGACAGACATTTTGCTTTAATATATAAATATAGATATAAGATCCTGAGGGGGCTTGACAGGATAGATCCTGAGAGGCTGTTTCCCCTGGTGGGGGAATCTAGAACGGGGGCACAGTTTCTAAATAAGGGGTCTCCCATTTAAGACTGAGATAAGGAGGAATTTCTTCCCTCAGAGGGTCATTGGTGTTTGGAATTCTCTTCCACAGAGATCAGTCGAGGTTGAGTTAGACATATTTTTAATTTACAAGGTGTCAAGTGTTATGGGGGGGGGGGGGGTGGGGGCAGACAGAAAAGTAGAGTTAAGGCCACAACCAGATCAGCGATGATCTTATTGAATGGTGGAGCAGTCTCAAGGGGCTGAGTGGCCTACTCCTGCTTCTATTCCTTGTGCTCTTAGGATCTTAAGCAACTTTCTCCTGAAAGGTTGAGCTTTTAAAACCAACATCTCCATCCTCCAGAAGAGCTAGGACCAAAATTGTTCTTCAGCATATCATTTCCTTATGCAGTATTCACAGCACAGAAACAGAACATTGGGCCTAATAGGCTCATGCCAGTGTTAACAATCCACATAAGCCTAAGTTCATCGTAGGCTATGCTTTCCTTTAGCTCATGTAAAGGATTCATTGAGTTGGAATTTCATCCTTGAAGCAGGTTATGGGAGCTAGAAAAATTTCGGGCTTGGCCCGCTTGCCATGGGAAAAAGTATCCACAGGGACACGATTATCAATGTGTGGGGTTAGGTGTGGCTGCAGTCAGGCCAGCCAACCCAGGAAAAGGTTCCGAGGCAGCCACAGGGGTTGCTGCGTGCCAAGGCAGGCCGGTTATTAGGCCTGCCTTGGTGCTGTGGGACTTTGTTCTATTAAAATAAAAACAGAAAGGCCCTCCACCCCTCAGCCCTCACAACTTTCACCTCCCATACACTCCTCATGCCCCATCCATGCCACCTCATCCCCCTGCCCACTCTCTACCATCTCTCATGCTCCCATGCCAAGCTATGACCCCAATCTAACCCCTATGGTCCCTCGTGCCCCATGCCAATCCATGCACCCCCAAAACCCCTATGGCCCCTCATTGCTCCCATATCGAGCTATGCCCCCAAACAACCTCTATAGTCCCTCATGCTGCACATGCCAAGCTATGGAACTTCCATGCCCATTCACCCACTGTACACAGCATAGAACCAATTAACTCTATAGTGACAATAGGATGAGTGAAAAAAAATCTTAAACTAAAACATTCATTGATAACTTGCCACTTTCTTTAAAAACATCCTTTTACTACAGCCCAATAAAATCATCCAGATACTTTAAAGTATCAATAGCAGAAACTGCAAGCACTTGAAAACTCTTTATCTCATGTAAATACACATCCCCCAGCATGGATCAGAGAGCCAGAGCTGTCAATCAAACAATGTTTCCTCTGGGGCTCAGTTTTTTCAACAGGGTAATGGATTTCTGGGCTCTCAGCTAAGCCTTATTATGTATTCTGGGCTGACAGCCCAGGCATGGGGGTATGAGGGGCCATAGAAAGTGAATAGGTGGGCATACCTTGGTATGGGGGCATGATGGGCCATAATGGTTGTTTTGGGACATAGCTTGGCATGGGGGTGGGGGGTGGGGGTGGGGGGGATGGTGGGGAAAGGGGGGACATTTTGAACTTACCTTTCAAAGCCTCCCTCATGCAGACTATGGTCCATGGCATCTCTGAGGTGAGTGAACCGTAACTCTATGAAAAGCTGGCCTGATTCAAGAAAATTGTGGAGAACTAGAACATGTCTATCCTCGCAATGGAGCCAGCCAGATTGGGAGTGCGGAGTGCAGGCTTGTGACCCGAACCAGCCAGCACCCTTAAAAGGCATTCTTGGAAACTCTGGGAATGGGGTTGGGAATTCAGGAATTGGATCCCGCTTGCCATTTTTAAAGGGCTCCCAAGGCATCACAACTCAGCAAAAATCCAGCCCGCTAGTTCCTGCTCATGTGCTCTGTGATTCACTCTGTGAAGTTCTTGTAACTGGCTATCTAACGATACCCCCAGCCAGGGTTTTGCTATCTGTGCTGGTGCTTGGGAGAATGAGGCGAGTGCTGCTGCTTCTTTTGGACAGTTTCCCTCCCTGAATCTTTTTCTGCAGAGTCTAAGCCATTCGAGGGATCTTGAGAAAGAGGAGAAGGCAAAAAGTCAGCATGGCACAGACAAGTTAGGCAGCAGTAGATGATTGGTAGCAATGTGGGCACTAGATTGTCTACTGCCAGTACATGTGAGGCAAGAGGAAAGGTAACTGTAATAGGCAGTTACCATTTTCCAGCCATAGTATTGCCGACACTCCTTGAACTGCCTTCTCCATATGATTGAAGGCCTAGATGGAGGCTGGTCCTCCACTGCTTCTAGTCATCATCCTTGTGTTGTGAACCAGCTTGTGCTAAAAAAGAGCGAGAGTGAGTTTGGCGTGTGGTTTTTGTACAGTGTGCATGTTGAGAGGGAGAAGCAGTAAATTGTAAGAGCCTGTCATGGCTACCTGGTAAAAGTGAAATGCTGTTGGTGTCTGATCTGAGGGCATCCGGAGCAGGAAAATGTGGATTAGAATGAGAAGGAGTGGTGGTAGACTTACTGGAGAAGAAGCATATTGGTGGAGTAGGGGACGTGATCTAAGTGTTTGGAGTGCTGGGAGGGAGGCAAGTGCTTTCACAAGGTGCACAGCAGGGTAAGAGAGATTGCAAAATATCATTCTCACCCTGGTGCGGGTAAGATTACTCTCGCAATTGTGACATTGAATTGAATGGACTTCGCATTAACATTTTCGTTTTGTTTGGGCATTTTCCTGCTCTCACAAAGGAAGAGGACCAGCCTGTGTGCCCTCAATTTCTAACAAAGACCTCTACAGTCAGATCACTAAAGTGAAGGGCTCTGGCCATTAGTATAAGGACATCCTGTCACTGGTGGAAGGGCCTGGGCTGTTTAACAATGAAATTTAAATGAAGCCTGATTAGTAAAGTGTTTTGGGTCTCAGATTTACGACACCTGGCAGGACATACAGTTGCCTGCCTGCTTGAAAACCACCTCAAGTGAAAATTTACATCTTGAAGTGCAGGATATATTGATGATTACATAATATAAATAGCTATCATTCTATTAATTATTAATGTGTCCATCAGTGCATGTGTTCTTTGTTGTTCCTTTGAGTCTTTCTGCACAAAAATAAAACAGTGTAAGGAGGTTGTTTTGCACTGTGCCAAAACCTAAGTTTATCAATTTTTTCTCAAGCTTAATAAAATCTCATAATTTACAATTGAATTTCAGATAACATAATGACAAACCATGTTACATTCTCATTGTTATTGTTGGTACTAGAAGTTACCCTGAGGTAGAAATGAAAAACACTATATTAAAAATAATACACTTCAACCCAATGTGCTGGACTCCACTGCCATCTACAGTTATAATTTTACCCAAGGGTTGAGTTATTCTTTTTATGCTGTCCAAACAATTCAGTTGGTATTCCACTGAGAAGGCATGGGAAGTGTGATTATGCGTTATGCCAAATCTCTACCTATTTTTTATTTGTTGTCATTTCTAATCATTTCTGCAAGTGGCCAGCTTATTTGGGTGGGTGTATTAAAATGAGGTTGTAAACCTCGAATTTCCATCAGCACGGTCTCATTAATGTTCTGTGTCAATGATACCCATTTGAAATGGGCACCGAGTATTGTGAGGCGGTAAGAGAAAGTATGTTTAAAGGGCCACAGTGGGTGTTGTAAAAGGTCCTGTAAGATCCTTACTTCTGGACTGTTTTCCTTTATTTGTTTTTGTTTTTCACAGCTGACCTGTGATGTTCAGCTTCCATATCTTCTCCCAGTTCAAAAGAACCCACATAGGGTTTTCTGTTGACAATCTCCTGTGTTTTTGTCTTTTGGAGGGAGAAAAGAACAATGGTGAAAATGGACACCACAAGAGCTATCTGGCCATTGTCCTGAAGGTGCTCCCACTCCAGATCATACAGATCAAGGCACTCTTACCTCCAACAATCCCAAACATGATGCTTCCAATGGTTGCATTTCAATGAAACCCGGAGCTTACCTTAACCACAGGTTAAGGCTCCACTGCTGCTGGATATGAAGCACCCTGAATCTTGCTGCTATGGTGCCTCCGGACACATAGGGCTGGATTGGCAGCATTACTATGCTGTGTTCCGAGTGGGGCTTTGTTTTAGAATTGATTTTCCAGGCAACTTTTCTTGGTGGAAACATTGAACTTAATTTTGTCAGGAAGGTATAATAATGTTATAGGAATTTATGAAAAAATAGTGGTATCTCTGTCTATTTGTGTGTGAGACTTAATTGGAAAAAGGCAGCTGGTCTGAAGGCTTTGATGTAAACATGGAGGAAGTTTAGAATGCAAGGTGTAAAAGAACATTTGCATTTTTAAATAAACAAGACTAGAATGTTTTCAAAGGAAGGGTGAAATGTGTCACCTAGCCAGGTGAAGTTCAGAAACAGTGTGTTTATTTGTCACAAAGATTACTGGTAAAATGGGTACCATGCTAAATTTTTATGATCAGAAAGGCAAAGTCCAATGGGAATTTGCATTCAAAGGGGAAAATGTGTATAAAGGAGCGAAGGCCGTGTATAAGGGTAGGCGTTTTAAGATCTAACAAATATGAAAAGCATCTACGCCTCAAGCTGCTATCTACAATGAACTGAAGTTAAGGAAACTCACTTTGAATTGGAATTGTTTCAGGGTATCATGTTTTTTTGCCTGGGTCTTTTAAAATCTATGGGCAGAATTTTCCTGTCGGTGGCGGGAAAATGACGCGGGATGATGTCGGGAGGAATCCCCAATGTTATCCCGGTCCATTTGAATATTGAGGCACACTGAAATCAGCTGCCGCCAGCTGACCTGTCAATGGCCAATTAAGGCCATTGACAGGATAATAAGCCTGTTAAATGCCCTGCCCGTCCAACCTTAAGGCTGGCGGGCAAGCCAAGAGCCCCAGCGGGCTTCTGATAAAACATGAAACCTCATCCACTGGCAGGATGAGGTTTCATGTCCGTTCTTAAAAACTTCAATAAAGTTTATGTGCTTCTTATTAACATGTCCCATCTCATGTGACATTGTCACATGAGGGGGACATGTTAATAATTTTAATATTTTTCTATTTTTAAAGATTTTTATACTGTCAGTAATCTCCCTGAGACAGCAATTAGTCTCAAGGAGATGTGCGCTCTTTTGCACAGATGGGGAATCCCTCCACCACCCCCCCGACAGGAAGCGCACAGCGCTTCCTGTTGGGCAGGCTGCTAGGCGGGCCTTAATTGGCCTGCCCACTCAAAATGGCGGCGGACCCCCAGTTCGGCTGTCCACCAGCCACCGAGCTGGTGGGGCCTGCCCACCCAACAAGGTAAAAATTCTGGCCTATGTGTCTTACTGTTGCCTTAATGAAAGTGTAACTGGGAGTTAAATTAATTGGGGGATTTAGATGTTATTATAGTAGTGATGATTTGTATGCACTTAAAATTATTTCTCTTATTAATAAGTGTTTAATCTAGTTTTCTAAAAACCTATAAGGCTCAGTTTTCTTATTACTACTGAATTCAAGGCACGCATCTCGAAATTTATACAAATTGCAAAACAAGTTGTGGCAGTTGTTTCAAGTTTCCCTCTGGGATTTGAACAACACAATATTTACCATTGGCTGTGCCATAACAATTTATAAGACAGCAGCAGCAGCTACATGAATGCATCTAACTCTATGACTAAAGAAGAACTCCCTCCTAGAGGTTCCCTGTGCTACAAACTGATTGGTTTTCACAGATCATGTGATCTTACAACACAGAATTATTCTTAAAGCAACAGTCCTACGTTTATCAAAACTATAATTACTACATTCCTCCCCCTTTAACTGTTCTGTACATTCTGTATTTACAAGGATATTTATCTCATGACATTACAATATTTACACAGGTCATGGAATTATAATTTCAGTCTTTCAGGTGGTTTCCTGATTTGTGTGGAACTTTGTAGATCCATGACTTCCGAATCTTTTGTAGGAGATACATTCCCTGGAACTGCATTACCATAAGGTAGCTCATTAGGCACAGGCAGTTCAGCATCATCCACTCCAGCAGAGATGTTGAGCATGTCTATCTTTGGTTGAACAACTTCAACAAGAACCACAGGTTCAGCAATGGTTACAGGTGGAACATCATTTTGTTGGGGTATCTCCCTTTTTCTTAAATGATCCCCATGCTTATGGGTAATTCAGCCCTCCATGTCCAGGTGGTACAACAATGGTCCAGTCACAGAGCTTACTTTACCAGATAACCACTTCGGTCCTCCACCAAAATTCCGTACACATACATCTTCTCCAACAGTAAATTCTTGACGACTATGCAAATCATGAGTCGCCCTTTGGTTCCCTTGACTTTTCTCCAACTTCCCGTCCAAATTGGGAAGTATCAGGTTTAGTCTTGTTCGAAGATGACGCCTCATCAGTTGTATCTGTTGTAGTGTGGGGGTGGGGGTTTGTTCTGTAGTGAAATAGGAAATGAGCAAGTTTAGTTTCCAACGATTCACCTGTTAATTTTTTCAGTCCCACCTTAAAAGTTTGTACTGCTCTTTCCACCAGCCCGTTAGATGATGGATGGTATGGTGCAGTCTTCATGTGGTTCATACCATTTAGACTGACAAATCTTTGAAATTCAACACTAGTAAATGCAGTGCCATTATCTGAGAAGATTACTTCTGGCAATCCATGCAGCTTTGGTGTAACTTTACTATTGTAGCGCCTCACGTTGGTGACTTGACATCACAAACGTCTAACCACTTGGAATGACCATCTATAATCAGTATAAACATGGTTCCAAGGAAAGGACCAACGTAATCTATGTGCAATCCCACCCAGGGCCTACCACGCCACTCTCATGGGTGTAATGGGGCTGCTGCTGGCAACTTCTGTAGCTGTTGGCATCGCACAGTGTTTAACCACCTTCTCAATATCGTCCTCCATTCCCAGCCACCATAGGTAACTTTGTGCGATCATCTTCATTCTTGAGATTCCCATATGGGCACCTGTGTAACTCTACTGAGAGCGGTTCCCTTCCTTGTGAAGGAACTCCTCCTCATGCACCCCATAATAGGATGCCATCTGCACTGCTCTTATCGTGTTTCAGTTGAAAAATGGCTTCAATTCATCAGGGTCAGGTTCCTGGGACCATCCATTTAACACTTGGGCCTGAATTTTACCCTTGGTGGGTACGCATGATTGGTGGGCCTGGGACTGGTCTGGAAACCGCTGACTGTGATCGGCTCTCGAATGCGATTTTACATTGGATGGCTAGTTAGTGGTCAGCCAGCGTGAAATGCGTGCTGAAAAGCTCAACACCACCAGGGTGGTGGCAAGAAGAGGGCGGGCGATGACATCACTGTGGGTGCACGTGAGCGCTGCAAGAGAGCTCCCTGAAGGCAGACAGCTGTCTTGGGGAGCTGCAGACCTTTAAATGATCAAATAAAGGTTTAAAAAGCTGCCAAAAAAACGTCCATGCATCACAACCAAGCACCTGAAAATATAACTAATAAAAAATGCTGTCCACAGATATTTACTTTTATTTTATTTCATAACGGAGATTTCATCCCGTCCTTGGACGACACTTGATGAAAAATGCAAAGTCCACTTGGCCGATTCGCCCATCCACCAATTGTAATGTTGGATGGGCCATGGAAAATCGGAAACAATTGCGTCGTTATTGGGCTTAATTGCCCTTTAATTGTCGGCAGGTGTATTTCCGACTTTTGCGCGCACAATTACGAGGGCAATTAAGCCCAATATCAGTGCATTTACATAATCTAATCAAGCATAGTCAGCATGGCTTCATGAAGGGGAAATCATGCCTGACAAATTTATTAGAATTCTTTGAGGAGGTAACAAGCAGGATAGATAAAGAGGAACCAGTAAATGTAATATTTGGATTTCCAAAAGGCATTCGATAAGGTACCGCACATAAGGCTACTTAATAAGATAAGGGCCCATGGTGTTGGGGGCAATAGATTAGCATGGATAGATGATTGGCTAACTAATAGAAAACAGAGAGTAGGGGTGAGGGAGACACTTTCAGGGGGCACTCCACTAACTAGTGGAGTGCCGCAGGGATCAGTGCTGGGGCTACAATTATTTATAATATATGTTAATGACTTGGATGAGGGAAGTGAACGCATTATCGCCAAGTTTGCGGATGACACAAAAATAAGTGGGAAGGCAAGTGGTGAGGATGACACAAAGCTTTTTCAGAGGGAACACAGGTTAAGTGAGTGGGCAAAAACTTGGCAGATGGAATATAATGTGGAAAAATGTGAGGTTATGCACTTTGGCGGGAAGAATAGAGGAGCTGAATATTAACTAAATGGAGAAAGTCTGCAGAAAGCTGAAGCACTGAGGGATTGGGGGTCCTCATGCATGAATCACAAAAGGCTAGCATAGAAGTTCAGCAGGTAATAGGCCTTTATTTCAAGGGGAATGGAGTATAAAAATAGGGAAGTCTTGCTAAACCTATACAGGCACTAGTTTAACACACCTAGAATGCTTTGAACAGTTTTGGTCCCCTTATCTAAAGATAGATATACTGGCATTGGAGGCAGATCAGAGAAGGTTCACTAGGTTGATCCGGGGTATGAAGGGATTTTCTTATGAGGAGATGCTGAGTAGGTTGGGCCTGTACTCATTGGAGTTTAAAAGAATGAGAGATGACTTTATTGAAACATATAACATTCTTAGGGGGCTTGACAGAGTAGATGCTGAGAAGTTGCTTCCCCTTGTGGTAGAGTCTAGGACCAGAGGGCATAAACTCAGAGCAAGGGGTCACCCATTTAAGATAGAGATGAGGAGGAATTTCTTCTCTCAGAGGGTAGTGAATCTGTGGAATTCTTTACTGCAGAGGGCTGTAGAGGCTGGGTCATTAAGTATATTCAAGGCTGAGATAGACAAAATTTTAATCAGTAAGGGAATCAAGGGTTATGGGGAAAAGGTAGGAAAGTGGAATTGAGGATTATCAGATCAGCCATGATCTCATTGCGTGGCGGAGCAGGCTCCTTGGGCCGAATGGCCTACTTCTGCTCCTATGTCTTATGGGGCAGAATTTTACGTCCCACAGGCAGGTACGCGCCCGACCCGATCAGACGTAAAACCATGCAAGAAGATGTTGGGCGAGCGACCAGTGCCATTGCACACTCGCGCAAAATATCGCATGATAGATGGGAACACCACCACCTGGAAGTATCCCTCCAGGTCATTCACCATTCTGACTTGGAAATACATTGCAGTTCCTTCACTGTCGCTGGGGTCAAAATCCTGGAACTCCCTTCCTAACAGCACTGTGGGTGTACCTACACCATATGGACTGCAGTGGTTCAAGAAGGCAACTCACTACCACCTTCTCAAGGGCAACTAGGGATGGGCAATATATACTGGGCCAGCCAGTAAAGCCCACATCCCATGAATGAATAAAAATTAAATAAATTTCACTCAGTGGGCACACACAAAAGTCAGAAGTGCGCCTGCTGACAAGCCCATTACTGGCGCAATTGGCTCCAATCTCTAGTTGTCCATCCAACCTTACTTTTGGCGAACAGGTGAATCGGCCAGGCGGCCTTTGCATTTTTCATCAAACCTCATCCAAGGGTGGGATGAAATTTCCGTGATGAAAAAAATAAAAATAAATTTCTGTGGACAGCATTTTTATCAGCTATATTTTCAGATGATTGATTATGATGCATGGACACTTTTTTCAGCTTTTTCAGGTCTCCAGCTCCCTGAGGCAGCTGTCTGCCTTCAGGGAGCTTTCTCGCAGCGCTCACCTAGGCCCACGGAAACGTCATCCCCTGCCTTCTTTCCACCCCCACCCCAGCAGTGCTGAGCATTTCAGCATGCATTTCACACTGGCCCTGTTAATTGGTCAGCCAGTGTGAAATCGCAGTCGGGGGTGATTGTGGTTAGTGGTCCGTTTCCCGACTGCTCCTGGGCCCGCTGATCGGGCGCGTACACCAAAGGTAAAATTCAGGCCATGGTCTTATGGTCTTATCTACCTGGTGGCTAAATAAATGACTTCATTTGCCTGAAAGGTACCTTTTTTCTTCTTTAGGTGCACTCCTGTTTCTAAAAATCATTTCAGGACTTCCTCCAGATTAGCCAAGTGTTCTGTTTTGTGAATCCAGTTATTAGTGCATCGGCCAGGTAGACCACAACTTGAGGTAGTCCTTGTCCATCATCCTCTGGAAAATGGCACAGGCCAAAGAAACACCGAGGGGCAAGCTTGTGAATTGATATAACCGTTTGTTGGTGTTTAAGGTCACAGGTTCTCTGGAGGCATCGTCCAGTTCCAGTTGCTGATATGCGTGACTCATATCAAACTTTGTATACGTTGTTCCTCCTGCTAGTTTTGCACAGAGGTCTTCACACCTGGGAATAGGATACCTGTCCAGCTTGGCTGCTTTGTTGACCTCTAGTTTATAATCCCCACAGATCTGGATGGTCTGATCCAGTTTTAAGAAAGGGACTATATATGCTGCCCACTCTGAGAACTGAGCCACTTTTATGTCCCCCAGCCTTTCCAGCTGGTTCAATTCAGCGTCAACCTTCTCTTTCAGACCATAGGGCACCAGTCTTGCTTTCAAGGAACAAGGAGTTGCTTCTGAGTCAATGTAAATCTTGGCATGTAGACCTTTGATTTTCCCAGTTCATCCCAGAAGACGGTATAAATTTTTAAACAGCTCTGGCAGTTCTCCTAATTGCAACTGGAAGATCTCAGACTAGTTTAGTTTAATCTCTTTCAACCAATCACGATCTAGAAGGCTTGGTCCTTTGCCTTCTACTCCCATCACTGGTCGTTGTGCTGTTTGGTGCCCATAATTAACTGGTACACTGGTAAAATATCCTCTACTTGGATTTCTTTGCCTGTATACATTTTGAACTTGGCAGATGTCTGTTCCAAATGTAATTGTTGAGCACCTTTATTTAAATATTGAAGGTGTGCTCTCCTACTACAGTAGCAGAAGCACCAGCGTCTACTTCCATTTTTAAGGGTTTCCCATTCACCTGTAAAGTGACTGTGATTGGCCCTGTCTTCCCTACTTTCATGTTGAATAAGGAATACATGTCAGAATTGGTTGTTTCTTGTTCTTCCACATTATATACTTCATTTGACTTTGTTGCCTGGAAGCCGGTTTTAATCTTAACTTTGCAATGTTTCAATATGTGCCCTCTTTTGTGACAAAAATAGTACTGCACCTCTTTAAATTAAAATTGTTAGGGATATGATTGTTTCCACGTCGATAACAGTTTTTAAATTTGCAGCTGAGCTGTTTCCTCTAAATTTTCAGGTAGCAGGGGATGTTTCCTGCTTCTAGGGGAAGTCCCGGCTTTTCACATTACTTTTGGCTGATCATTCCGACCCAACTAGGAAAATGGTGCCAGTTTGTGCACCTAGAATCGCTTGTGAATCCCTTACAGCGCTTTCCATCGCAAGCACGATTTCTTAAAATCAAGATCCACTTCAGCCAACAATCTTTGCTGAATAGCGTTGCACACCACAGATTGAATGACCTATGAGCGTATCATTCAGGGTTTCACCAAAATCACAATATTCCGTTAATTGTTTTAATTTCACCATGTAAGTAGCAATGATCTCCCCCAGGGCTTTATTCAGTGAATTGAACCTCTGCATTGTGACTGAGGGCTTGGGTTGAAGATGTCCCTTCATGAGGTTTACTAATTCACTAAAGGTCTTTGAATCAGGGGCACAGGGGGCCATCAAGCTTCGAATTAAGCTGTAGGTCTTGGTCCCAAAAATACTCAGGAGAATCGCTCTTATCTTTTCCTCCCCTGTGATTTCATTGGCTTGAAAATAGAACCCAAGATGTTCAATATTTTGAGACCAGTCATCTGTGGCTGGCTCAAAGGGATCAATTCTGCCAAACTGTGGCATCTCAGATGAGTATATCTTCCTTTCTTTTTAATTATTTTAGATACTCACAATCGCTGGGTGAGGGGTGATTTATCATTGTCGCCAGTTTGTTATAGAGTTGATTTTCCAGGCAGCTTTTCTTGGTGGAAACACTGAACTTTATTTACAAGATAGCAGCAGCAGCTACATGTGTGCATCTAACCCATAACCAAAGAAGAACTCCCTCCTATAGGTTCCCCGCTTTACAAACTGATTTGTTTATACATATGATCTTGTGATCTTACAACACAGAATTATTCTTAAAGCTACAGTTCTACATTTATCAAAACTATAATTACTACAGACTTCCACCCCCATCTGGGAGGAAGTCCTGCCCTAGAGCATTGTAATCCCAGTCGGAACAAGGGTGGTGGCCACTGCTGGGACTACAGGCAGACCCCAAGGCTGAAGACTGATGGAGGCCAGGCTTAAAGGTAAGCCTGGGATCTTGGATGAGCCTGGCTGGCAGACTGCAGTGAGGGGAGAGGGGGATGGGGGGGCTGGGTTTCAGAGGCTGGTGGGGAGAGTTAAAGTTGGGGTATGTTCTTGGGGGCTGCCTCTGACAGGCACAGGGGACACCCCCCTCAAAGGGGGTACCCCTCCTTCCTGCCTGACAGCAGCCCAAGCAATGAAAGCTGCCGGGCTACCCACCTGGCCCTCCTCCTTCCTCTTCTGCACGTAAAATAGCAGTGGAGGGGGAGCGAAGCCCTGAAGTGGCCATTAAGTGGCCATTTGAGGACTTCAGTAGGCCTCAGGGTGGATGTGCTGCCTGACGTCCTCCCTGCCCACCGTAATATAGGAGACAGTTTGGGGGTCGGAGGTAAAGTGGTAGGAAGGTCACCAGTTTTATTTTGTGAGCTTTCCCCCCCTTGCCTTCAAATACTCTGGCGGGGGGCTGTAAAATCTAGCCCATTAGAAACATTTGTCAATCAGCTCACGCAGATGCACAAAACTGCATTGTCTGCCAGACCAAAGCAGTTTACTGCCTTCTTCCTGCACAACTGTCAGCACATGGTGATGTTACAGAGCAACAGAATTCCTCCGAGTACAGGAGTCACAGATAACACCCATCTGAACATACAAGGTAATTTATTAAACCCATTGTATATATCAAGAGGAAACTATGCCTTTCTCTTGACTGGAATCATGCCAGACAGCATCTTCTTTTTTGGCAGCTGCCTCTTTGACTTCATTTCATGGAACTTCAATATTTCTGCTCTCTTAAGTCTGGAAACACAGGTTTCTGATAAATCCAGTGACACTTTCCCAGGTCACCAGCTGAGCACTGCTATACCAAAGTCCATTCCATCATTGGAATCACCACAGAGGACAATTTTGGAATCCATTTTAAGGAACTCCACCATGCCTATCCTGCTGTCTTTCAATCTGAAATTCCAGGCTGTAGCTTTATTGCTACATGTGCATGCACCTGAAAGGTTGCACATCCTGAGAGCAGGTAAACCATGTCATTGCATTCCTGCTGTGCTTTACTCAGCACTGTCTCTGCACAGTTGATGACTGGAAAACAGTGGACCTAATGGTATCAATCAGATCAGCAAATTCACGAGGATGGTTGCATGTAACCTTTCAAGCCGGAATGGTCGGTTCTCTCCACTGACATCCAAGGCTTGAATGGCACTAATCTTAGCACCCATGGCAGAAGTGAAGTGTAACGTTTGAGAACACACCAAATGATGCATTTTCTCTCTAAAAATCCTTCATTGTGTTGTTGCCTCTCAAATCCGTGCCTATCCTTCCTGGAACTCCATGTTTGAATCTCTCCAATTAGGTTTATGCCCTTACCACAGTATCAAAATGGCTCTTATCAAAATCACAAATGACATCTTATGTGACTGTGACAAAGGTAGAACTTTCCTCCTCACCCTTCTTGACCATGGCTGCGCACATCATCCTCCTCCAATGCCTCTCCATTCTCGTCCAGCAAGGTGGACTGCTGTGGTTCCATTCATATCCAATCAAAACCAGAAAATCACTTGTAATGGCTTCTTTTCCTGCTCTTGTACTGTTACTTCTGGTTTCCCCAGGGATCGATCCTTGCCCCCACTGCCCCCACCACTGCTATTTCTCATCTACATCCTTCCCCTTGGTAACATTATCTGAAAGCACAGCGTTAGTTTTCACATGTACGCTGACAACACCCAGCTCTAACTTTACCACCACCACCCCTCTCGGCTCCTCCATTGTTGTTAAGATATCAGTCTGCTTATTCAACATCCAGGACTGGATGAGCAGGATGTTTCTCCAATTAAATATTAGGAAGACTGAAGCCATTGTTTTTGGTCCCCACTTCAAACTCCTTTCCGCGGCTACGGACTCCATGGCAACAGTCTGAGACTAAGTCAGTCTGTTCCCAACTTGGTGTCATATTTGATCTTGAGATGAGCTACCAGTCACACATTCACAGTTTCATTAGGACCTCCTATTTCCAGCTCTGTAACATCGCCAAACTTTGCCCCTGTCTCAGCTCATCTGCTGACGAAGAACTCATGCCTTTGTTACCTCTAGACTTGACTATTCCAATGCAATCCTAACTATTCTCCCACATTCTACTCTCCATAAACTCGAGGTCATCCAAAAGTTGGCTCCTGTCTTAACTCACATTAATTCCTATTCACGTATCACCCCTGTGTATGCTGATCTACATTTGCTCCTGATTAAACAATGTCCTACAATTAAAATTCTCATTTTATTCCCCAAATTCCTCCATGGCCTCTTCCCTCCCTACCTCTGTAATATTTTCCAGTCCCACAACCATCCGAGGCATCTGTGCTCATCTAATTCTGGCCTCTTGAACATCCATTAATTGTTCCATCATTAGAGGCTGACCCTTCAGCTATCTAGGCCCTAAGCTCTGAAATCCCCTCCCTATACTCTCTACCTCACTTTCCTCCCTTAAGACTCTCCTTAAAAGCTTTTGGTCATCTGATCTAGTATCTCCTTATGTGTCTTGGCGTTATATTTTGTTTTCTAATGCTCCTGCCAAGTTTTATTACGTTTAAGGTGCTATATAGGACCATAAGACCATAAGACAAGGAGCAGAAATTAGGCCATTTGGCCCATTGAGTCTGCTCCGCCATTCAATCATGGCTGATAAGTTTCTCAACCCCATTCTCCCACCTTCTCCCTGTAAACTTTGATAATACATTTATATAAGTATAAGTTGTTGTTGCATTTAGTCAATGGGAGCCCAGACTAGTAATCTTTACAGTGACATTTATTACATCAGAATTTATCATCGAATAAAACAAAACACTAAGGGCCTGCTTTTATAATATTGTACTCATGGTAGGAAGTGTCATTTGTTATGAGTACATAGCAAGAAATGGTTGGTGCATGACTTTCTATTAATCACAGATAGAAGATTCAGAGAGGTGCTCCTGCAATGTCTTGACATCTTCAGCAAAGCTTTGCAACTGGCAGTGGGTGGGGATTATTTTAACTTTGTGCGATTGAAAATTTTTTTCACAGGACCTGGGCATCTCTGGCTAGGCCAACATTTTATGCCCATCCCTAATTGCCCTTGAGAAGGTGGTGGTGAGCCGCCTTCTTGAACTACTGCAGTCCATGGGCAGAATTATTTGCTCGGCGTGCGGGCACGCACCAGACACACTCGAGTGTGAAATAGCACTTGATGATGTCAGGTGAGCATCCCGATGCCATCGTGCACTCGCGTGATATTTCATTCGGTGGGTGCACGCGGGCACTGGAGCCGCACCCGCCATTAAGAGGCCAGTTAAGGCTATTAAAAAGTCAATTGATACCCATTTTTCATTGCCTATGCGATTTCGTGCTCGTTGCATGGGCAAAACGGGCAGGCAGCCAGCCAACACTTTCAAAAACCTCAATAAGGGGTAGGATAAAAAGGGTCAGCAGCATTGCCAGTGTGAGTAGTGAGGAGTTTGGTAGATAGTTTGCTGCTGGTGACTTATTGGTACTTGGCAGCTTCATCTCTGTTCGGGGCTTCATTGTTAGCATTTCCAGGCTTCATTTCAGGACTCCAGTGTGCCTCCCTGCACCCCAAAGAATTCAGACTATGTGGACCCTTCCAGGTATCAGGCAGCCTTCCCTTACCCTGGTAATGGGGATTGTGGCCTCCACTGGAGGCACCTCCTCTGAGGAGGAAGAGAGGGGCAGAAGGGAGACGAGGCCAGGTGTCCCTGTACAGCTTCCAGTGGAGTGACCTGTGGGAGGAGAGGCGCAGGCACAGGGGGTGCAGGGCCAGTAGGTAGTCCAAGGCAGAAGGGCCCGCAGAAGATGCCGCTATCCTGCTGCTAGGGTTTACAGGTGGTGATGTAGCTACCTCAATATGTCCAAGGTGCAATGCCGAAGAAGGCTCTGTCTCTCCAGGGAGACCGTGACCTCCGTCTGTCAGATGATCGGCCCTGAAATCATCTCCAACTGTGTGGATGGACACCCCATGCCAGTGGCTCTGAAGGTCACAGTGGCCCTCAACTTCTATGCCTCCGGCTCTTTCCAGGGGTCAGTGGGGAATCTGTGTGGAGTCTAACAATTACCTGTCCATAGCTGTGTCAAGCTGGTGACAGAAGCTCTGTTCAGACGGGTATTGACTTACATTCACGAGGCCAGCCAGGCTGAGCGAGCCAGAGGCTTTGCAGCAAATGCTGGGCTCCCCCTCATCCAGGGTGCAATCGATTGCACACATATGGCCATCCAGTGCCAACGGGTCAGCCGGATGCCTTCGTTAATAGGAAGGGGTTCCACTGCATGAACGTGCAGATGGTGTGTGACCATATGATGTATATTCTGTAAGTCTGTGCAAGGAACCCTGGCAGCTCCCACGATGCGTGCATCCTGAGACATTCCCAAGTGCTGATGCTCTTCAGTGCTCCAGACTGACTGGATGGATGGCAGTAGGGTGACAAGGACTATCCCTTTAAGAGGTGGCTAATGTTGCCTCTCCACCACCCAAGAACAGAGGCAGAGCAGCGGTATAACAGGAGCCATGCCTGCACAAGGGTGGTGATAGAGAGGACCTTTATCTTCTGAACACTTGCTTCCGACGACTGGACCGTTCAGAGGGAACACTACAATACCCCCCAGAGTGGGTGTCACTGATAGTGCTTGCATGCCATGCTCTCCACAATCTGGCAAGGGGGGGACTCACTGGAGGACGAGGATGTTGATGCAGCTGCACAGGCCACAGATGATGAATCCAGTAATGAGTCAGAAGAGGAGCACAATGAGGGGAACGCTGGGGTGTGGAGGCAGACCTCTTAACCTCCAGAGAGGCAGAGACACCAGGGACACCTTGACCCAAGCTCCTTCAGTTAGGCTGCCAAATAAGCGCTACTACCTCGTGTCAGGGCTGCTGCCTCCATCCCGGATGTCTGAAATGGCCCTTTCCTTTGACCTCAAAGTCCACTCAGTGCCTGTGCAATAAAGTTTCGAGTCACCCACGTCCAGCATTACATACTGGTGTACCCTGCACCACATTAAATAAAAAAGGTGAGGCATACTCAGGCATTACGACAAAAGAAAATTTATCTCATGTTGACGGTCAAAACAAATTAACAGAACCTTCTTTGTTCTTCAATCCCAGACCAGTTAAAATAAACAAAGCACTGCACAACAGAAGATCACCCGTGACCAGTCCCCCTTGTGCTCATGATGCCTTAAATTTAGGTTTGTGAGTGCTGTGTCTTGGTGCTCCCCCTTCACTGCACAGGCATTGGAGACAGCCTGTTGACTCTGCTGTTCTGTTGGCCTTGATGACCTTGGCGGTTGTCCTCTGGTGAGTGGAGCCTGTGCTGGCCCAGCCTGGGAGGAGCGGTCAGTTCCAAGGCTGGCATCTCCCCAGTCGCTGCAACCTCATCAGATGCCACGGTTACTGGCAGTGGAGCGGAGGAGCTGCTGCTGTCATCCAGAGCACCCTGAGAGGAGCCCGCAAAGATGACAGGCAGCTCGTGCGCCAACATGAAGCCGCTTTAGACCTCCCTGCTCACCATTGATGGATGTGCACCTGGCTGGGATACTGGGTGCTTCCTTCATCTCTCACATGGACACTGACCACCTGGGGTCATTGCCTGTGTGAGAGCTTGGAGGTCCGAGCACAATCCCAGGAAGCCCTGATTCTGTTCCTGGAACTGCCTCTCCATGAGAGTAGCCACTCTCTCAGTGGAGGAGACAGTGCACTCAGCCACAGTGGAGGAGATAGTGCACTCGGCCATGAGGATCAACGCAGTGCTGATGCTCCACATGGACTCCTCCATAACGGATACCGTGGCACACATACTCTCATGGATCTCCGCCAGATCCTCCCGCACATCTTGCTGGGCATCCGGCACCTGCCGCACAATGGACGACTCCAGAGGCTCATCATTTGCCTTCAACTGTGCATCATCCTGGTCTCCAGCAGTCCTCCGACTGTCTGTGCCCTGGGCCCTCTCCAACTCTGCCTGCGCCTCAAATAAGTATGAAGGAACCGCATCGCTGTACACCGACATTCGAGCCGGAGATCCAATGCCCACTAAGATTCTGATATCTGCGCTGGTGCCTGGTCCAGGAAGCGGGTGTCATGCAGGTGCATCTGGAGCCTGGCAGTCCTTTGGCGTCAGGGGTGGGTCTTCAGGGTCCTGCAAACCTAAGGGAGAACAACGACATGTCATTAGTTTAAGTCATCACACTGTAACTGTGCATGCGATACACCCTGGTGAGACCATGGAGATCTGCATCAATGTGCCATCATCTTTCAATGATCAATGAGGGATCCAGTTTTGAGGCTCCCATCAATGGTGAGACTACACAAGGAATGTTTGCACCATCCGAAACTTTCAGCTCTGCACTCTTACCTTCGTCTGACACCCAGCCTCTCCACGGCCAGTTGACTGAGCTGCATGTTGCCTCTCCAGCTCCAAGGTGCCCTGCTTGCATCTGGTTAGGATTAGGAGGTTTAGGGGGCCTCCACCTTTCCATGACCTCTCAATGTTGTTATGGGTTGTCTTCTCCTGAAAGGACACAGGAGCATTGATTATCCACTCTCTACCTGTAGTGCCATTGCTGCCTGGCCAACCCCATCGGAGGAACACCTTGCAGGGCACATCCGAGTCGTGGCCCTCGAGCCGCAAGGCTCTCAGTCCAAACAGCCAGGGCTCACCCACTTGGCCAGCTCCGGTGTCATTGACAGTTGGCCCTCAGACTCTAACACCCCTGAGCTCCACGGAGGGATGGCCAGCCCTTAACACTTCATCATCCTGATCCATGCTAACATGGTACTCACCCTTCCTGAGCGCAGCAGGTCGTTAAACCTCTTGCTACATTGGACCCAGGTGCACCACACAACAGCGTGGCTGCTAACCAGCACTGCCACCTCCTCCCAAGCTCTTTTTGTAAGGTGTGGTTGGCCCCCTCCTTCCATCCCTGGGGACAAATGTGCCCCTCCTGGCAGCCACATCCTCCAGGTGGGCCGTGAGGCACTTATCAGAAAACTGCGGGGCCGAGTGCCCACCTGAACTGGCATCTGCAGCCGCATTGGAATCCATAATTTTTAATCTCCTGCTGACAACACCAATGGCGTTTTCTTCACCAGCAGCCTTCCAGGGCCTGATTGTGCCAGTTTTAAACCGGCTGCCGGGCTGCCACTGGACCCAGCACCTGACAGGGCCCCGCCCTGACCTGCCCCTTCCTGACCACTGGGGAGCTGCCATTCATGCTCGGCGGGCCTCAACTGACCCACCAGCGTGAAATCGCGGTCGGGGGCCGATCGCGGCCACTGGGCTGTTTTCCGCCTGCTTCAGGGCCTGCCGACTGTGCCCACCCACCAAACTCAAAATTCTGGCCCGTGTGGTGCAGGTACACCAACAGCGCTGTCCGAAGAGAGTTCCAGGAGTTTGACCCAGCGACAATGAAGGAATGGCGATGTAGCTCAAAGTCAGGATGAAGTGTGGTTTGGAGGGGAACTTGTACGTGGTGGTGTTTGCATGCACCTGCCGTCTTCCTAGGTGGTCGAGGTTGTGGGTTTGGTAGGTGCTTTCGAAGGAGTCTTGCTGAATTGCTGGTGGTGCAACAAAGGTGAGTCTATTGAGCATCTCTTTCAACATTTATTTCCAATAACTTTAATGAAAATGGAAATCTGGAGTGATGTAAACGGGCTGCCAACTCACTCTTACCATGTTACACTATCATACAAAGTCAAAATGATACTCTGACACGCTACTTCATAAAAGCTAGCCTTTGTTATTATAACCTCATTATAACAAACTTTTCTCCTTGCACCTTCTAACTGTATTGAGAGAGGCTTTGATGGAGACAATTTATAAACAATTAATGGGTTTGTAATAATGGGATTTGATTATAATTTACATGAAGCAAGCCAGCTTCATTCTTTACAATATCCTTGGTGTTTTCAGCTTCAAAAGGAAATGTTTGAAAAGTGACCTTATTAACACAGATTATTGCCTTACATTAAACAATGGAAGTAAGAACTAGGGCACACAGGTCCATACCAGTAAAACTTGATTTTAGGATAGATATCGGGAAATTCTTCACACAAATAGCGACCAACAAGAGGACAAAACCTTCAAATGGAGTAGCGAAGACAAAAACCCTGAAATCATTTCGAAAATTTGTTGTGCTACAATGGATGGGGTCAGGATCTCTTTAGATGGATGAATTAGTTTTTCTTATCTGTAATTGTCTTGCATTCATGTGAGTAATTAGTTATTTCAGAGTACAAGAATGCCGAAGCAGTGTCATACTGACATCTGCTGGCAACAAGTTAGGGCACCTGCCATGTAAGAGGGCCCAGAACGTTCAGCCAAGGAGTGCCGGGTGGGAAAGTCAACAGGTTTGCCAGGTTTCTCTCCTCCCCTTGGAAAGTTGAAGTCACTTTTCAAACATTGATCATTTTAATCATGGGATCCAGCTCACGATCCTAGCCTAGGTCACCTGGCAGGCTCTGCTTTCTCTGCTTTGGAGGGTAAGTATGCCTGGTTTCACCAGCCATACCCCCATCAACCTTACACCAAGGCCTGAATTTCACGCTTGGTGTGTGCGCCAAGTTGGCGGGAGCAGAAGCAGATGTGGAATCCGCTCCTGGCCATGGTCATGTTGCAAAAGCGATTTCATGCTGGATGGTCAATTAAGGTCTGTCAAATGCGTCTTCTCAATGGTCGGGTAGGGCTGGGCGGGGGCAGGAGCCTGTCAGATGGTGGCCTGGTGGGCACTTTAAAACCAGGAGAGGCAGCTCTTTGAAGGCTGCTGGGGAGAATCTTTGGAGTTTGCCCAGGAAACCATTTCATTCAAACAATGGTGTCACCAGTGGCTTGAAATGTCAGACGGGAGGGCAAGCCGGGTGGGCACTCAGCCTCCCATTTCTTGGACAGTTTCTCGGTCCTTGTGGAGTAGATTGGTGTCAGGCGGCACACTCTAGTACCCAGGGATGGCAGGAGAAGGCCAACGTACCTCAACAAAAAAGCCTGGGAGGAGGTGGCAGTCAAGGTCAGCAGCCATGATGTTGTGCAGTGCACATGGGTCAGTGCATGGATCAGTGTGGAGAAGTGTTAAGGTTTGGCTGTCCCCCTGTGGAGCTCAGGGTGTTAGAGTTTGGGTGCCAACTGTTACCGACACTGGCACTGGTCAAGTGGGTGAGCCTGGTTGCTAGGCCTGAGTGCCTTGCGGGTCGGGGGCCACGATTCAGATGTGCTCTGCAAGGTATCCTTGGGGGGGGGGGCGTGGGGAGGCCAGGCTGCAATGGTACTACAAGTGGAGAGTGGACAAATCAATGCTCTTCTGTCATTTCAGAAGAGAAGCCATAATACCAATGAAAGAAATAAGGCAAGCGGTGATCCCCCAAATCTCCTCATTTTGATGCAGTATGAGATGGATGCCTTGGAGCTGTAGTGCCACCACCCACCTCGGTCAGCCAGTTATAGAGAGGCAGGGGTCTCTGACGAAGGTAAGAGTGCAGTGAGCAGAGGTGAGAGTGTCGGATTGTGCAAACATCCTTGTGTAGTCTCATCATTAATGGGAATCTCAAACCTGGAGTCCAATTGATCATTGAAAGATGATGGCACCATGATGCAGATCTCCATTGTCTGACCAGGGCAACTGGCATGGACAGTGACAGTTTGATAACTTAAACTAATGACATGTCCTTGTTCTCTCCTAGAATCACCAGTTCGCCTATGAACACAGGACCCTGAAGAGCTACTCTTGAAGCTTGAGGACCACTGGGCTCTAGATGCACCTGTGTCACACCCCCTCTTTACACCAACGCCAGCGCAGATACCAGCACCTCAGTGGGCGTTAGATCTTTGGCTAGAATGTTGGTGCATAGTGGTGAGGGCACTTCATAATCGCTTGAAGAGCAGGCAGAGGCAGAGAGTGCCCAGGGCACCGACAGTTGGAGGGCTGCTGGAGACCAGGACGCACTGATGCGGAGGCAGATGATGATCCTCTGGTGTCGTCCATAAGGTGGCGGATGCTGGACGTTCAGTGGAATGTGCGGGAGGATTTGGCAGAGATCCATGAGGGTATGTGTGCAATGGTCTCTATTGTGGAGGAGTCCATGTGGAACATGAGCTCTGCATTGACCCTCATCACCGAGCGCACTGCTCCTCCATTGAGAGAGTGGTGACTCTCATGGAGAGGCAGCTCCAGGGACGTTATCAAGGGTTCCTGGGGTTACCCTTGGACTTGCAAGCCCTCACACAGGCAATGACTTCAGGAGGTCAATGTCCGTGTGGGAGATGGATGAGGCACGGGGTAACCCAGCTATGTGCCCGTCCATCAATGGCGAGCATGGAAGTCCAAAGTGGCCTCATGTTGGTGCATGAGCTGCTTGTCCTCTCTGTGGGCTCCTCTCAGGGCGCTCTACATGATGGCAGCAGCTCCTCCACCCCTCTGCCAGGGACTGTGGTATCTGATGAAGCTGCGATGACTGGGGAGATTCCAGTTGTGACCCTGGCTCCTCCCTCCCAGGCTGGGCCAGCGCAGGCTCCACTGGCCACACAATGACTACCAAGGTCATCAAGGTCAACAGGACAGCACAGTCAACAAGCTGCCTCCAATGCCACTATCAGCGGGGTGGGGGTGGGGGGTGGGGGTGGGGGTTGGGGGGGGGGGGGGGGGTGGGGGGTGGGGGGGTTGGGGGTTGGGGGTGCGGGGTGGGGGGGGGGATGGTGGTGGGATGGAGGGGGTGCAACAAGATGCAGCTCTTGCATTCGTAAGTTTAAGGCATCGTGAGCACAAGAGGGATTGTTCACAGCTGATCTTATGTTCTGCCATGTTTTGTTAATATGTCTACTGGTGTGACCATTAACACCACATATTGTTATGTTCATTTGATGTGAGTGCTAACGTGATATGAGTATGCTTCACTTGTTTTGTAGGCTTGGTACTGGGCCAGTATCTCATGCTGAAAGTGAATGGCTGTAAACTTTATTGCACAGGCACTGAGTGGACTTTGGGTTCAAAGGAAAGGGTCATTTCAAACATCTGGGATGGAGGCGGTACACCTGGCACAAGGTGGTAGCAGATCTTTGGCAGTTTCGCTGAAGGAGTGTTGGATTAAAATGTCCCTGGTGTCCCTGTCCCCTTGAAGGATCCATAAGTCTGCCTTCACGTCCTCATCGTGCTCCTCACCGGGCTTCTCTTCTGACTCACCACTGGATTCATCATCTGTGGCCAATGGAGCTGCCTCAAGATCCTCTTCCTCCATTGGGACCCACTTGCCAGTGCCAAATTGTGGAGAGTGCAGCATGCAACCACTAGCAGTGACACCCACTCTGGAGGATAGTGTAGTGCTCCCCCTGAATGGTCCAGGCATTGGAAGTGCATCTTCAGAAGACCTATGGTCCTCTCCTTTCACTACCCTTGTGCAGGCATGACTCCTATTATAAAGCTGCTCTGCCTCGTTCTTGGGGGACAGAGAGGTGCCATAAGCCAATGAATAGCCCTTGTTACCCAACAGCCATCCATTCATTCGGGCTGGAGTAGTGAACAGCCTTGGCACCTGTGAGTGTCTGAGGATATAAGCATCATGGGAGCTGCCAGGGTACCTTGCACAGACATGCCGAATCTGCATCCTGTGGTCACACACTATCTGGACATTCGTTGAGTGGAATCCTTTCCTGTTGACAAAGGAACCCAGCTGACCCGCTGGTGCCTTGATGGCCACATGTGAGTAGTCAATTGCACCCTGGATGTGGGGGAACCCAGCAATCACTGCAACCCCTCTGGCTCGCTCAGCCTGGCTGGCCTCGTCATAGAAATGGATAAATGTCATTACCCACCTGAACAGAGATTCTGTCACCAAGTTTATGCAACTATGGACAGCTGATTAGGACACTCCACAAAGGTCCCCCACTGACCCCTGGAAAGAGCTAGGGGCACAGAAGTTGAGGGCTGCTGTGACCTTCAGAGCCGCTGGCATGGGGTGTCCACCCACACAGATGGATCTTAGGCCCAATCATCTGACAAATGGAGGTCTCTGTCCCCCTGGAGAAGCGAAGCCACCTTTGGCACTGCACCTTGGACATGTTGAGGTAGCTGCATCACTGCCTGTAAACCTTGGCAACAGGATAGTGGTATCTTCTGTGACCCCTTCTACCTTGGATTACCTGCTGGCTCTGCATCCCTTCTGCCTGCGCCTCTCCTCCCACAGCTTACTCGCCTGGAAACTGCATAGGGGCACTGGGCCTTCTCTCCCTTCTGCCCCTCTCTTCCTCCTCAGAGGAGGTGCCACCAGCGGAGACCACAATCCCCATTATCAGGGTAACAGAAGGCTGCCTGGTGTCTGGAAGGGAAAACACAGTCAAAATCCTCCGGGGGCCTTGGAGACACCAATGAGTCCTGAAATGAAGCCTAGGAACTGAAACTCAGAAAAGAGATGAAGCTCACAAGTTCAAAAAAGCAACCAGCAGCAAACTATCTCCTAAACTCTCACAACTCACAATGGCAATGCTGCAGACCCTTTCTATCCTGCCCTTGAATGAGGTTCCATTAAAGTGTGCTGCCCGCCTACTTGTTTTGCCTGTCTGATGAGCACAAAATCGCATGGGCAACATAAAATCTGGATCAATTGCCTTTTTAATGGCTTTAAGTGGTGTTGGCGGGCACGGCTCTGACTCCCGCGCACGCCCAACGACCTGAAGATTGCTCGCATGTGGGATGACGTTTGGACGCTCGCCCAACTTCATCTTGAGCTATTTCACGTCCGTTTGGGTCGGGCACTGCTCCCGCCCATGAGACGTAAACTTCTGACCCAAGGGTTGAATTTTACTGGCCCCTGGGAGGTTGGCTAGGAGTCATGGGGGCTGGTAAAATTGTGGGGACTCTGATGCGGTCCCACTGTCAGAGCATTTTACTGACAGTTGGACTGAAAGCAGATAGACTACCTGTCTTCAGGCTGCGGGCAGCCAACTTATATGTGTAAAGGCTCTATTAAGGTTGGTGGAGGGAATGCCTCGCAGGTCAAAGAAGGGGCCATGGGAAGGCAGCACCAACAGTCCTAACGACCTCCCTGGAGGGGTTTTCCCTTCAACCTTTGGCCCTGTCAATTTTTAACACGTTTTCCTTACCTACGTGCTGCAAACACAAGGTCTCCTGCATTCCTCTGCAGTGACCGCCTCTCTTGATGGCACTGCTGAGGCTTCAGAACTGCTGGCCCTGTGATTAGGAGGTTGCCTGTGGTAAAATTGCTGAGCGGGTCTCGCTGCAGCAAGTGTGGGCTTGGGACCTGCTTTTCACCCCAACATTGGGGTCCCCACTTAGCTGATGAAATTCAGCCCCAGGTCTCTTTGCAGGTTGGTATCTGGGAACTCCTGACCTAGGAACTTCATGCGCATGGCTTTATATAAGATCCTGAGGGGTCTTGACAGGGCAGATGTGGAGAGGATACTTCCTCTTGTAGAAGAATCCAGAACTAGGGGTTACTGTTTAAAAATAAGGGGTCGTCCATTTAAAACAGAGATGAGGTGAAATTTTTCTTTCAGAGGGTCATGAGTCTTTGGAACTCTCTTCCTGAAAAGGTGGTGGAAGCAGAGTCTTTGAATATTTTTAAGGCGGAGGTGGATAGATTCTTGGTAAGCAAGGGGCTGATAGGTTATTGGCAGTGGGTGGCTTGCAGATTTCAGGTTACCATCAGATCAGTCATGATTTTATAAAACAACAGAGCAGGCTAGAGGGGCTGAATGGCCTACTCCTGCTTCTTGTTCATATGTTCGCATGTATATTCGTATATAAGAAAAAGATGAATGTACTATTTGCCTTTGTAAGTGTTTGCTGTACTTGCATATTAACTTTCTGTGATTTGTGTACAAGCAAAAATCCCTCTGTCTATCAACATTTACTAGTCTCTTACCCTTTAAAAATACCCTGATTTTCTCTTCTTCCTACCCTTCTCTTGTGCTGATTGTTAGAGGCAGTTGAAAGATCCAATCTCATAAAGCCCACTGAAAGCTCCAATCCAAGGCTGGGACCAAATACATATGGGTGTAGCCTATTTTCCAGCCTTTATGATGGACTTCTGCTGAAGTTACAGCAAGAATGCACCAGGTCTCCAACTTAGAATGCCTCAACAACTGCTCACCTACCAGATGCTCAATCTCTTCCCCCAAGACTACATCCCACTGGGTTTACAGAGCTCCACTCCAGCATCTAATCACTGGCACAATCGCAGCTCTTGAGCTGCGCTGAGTATATTTTCAGATTATGAAGTGACAAAATGTGTTCACCTATGCAACCACTTGTGATTAGAAATTCTTAACTTTTCTAGGCTTATGTCTTCTTCTAGGTGCTGCCCTGACATCCACAGCAGGGGTGGGAACAGCCTGTGCAATGACTGGCCCTGTTGCCTCTGATGACTTTGGCATGGGTCCTCTGGAAAGCTGAGGCATTGAGGGCCCCAGCTTGCTCCTGTGGGCCAGCTGCTTCCTTTGCAGTGTCAGAGGATGAGGTTGAGGGGTTCACAGGCAAAGGGGACTCGGAGGGAGCGGACAGCCTCTGAGATTCCTGAGTGGATGACCCAGGGGTGTCCAGCTGCTGCTCCTCCTCCCTTTGGGTGTCTGAGGGCCCCGGCCTGAGTCCTCGAGGAGCAGGAGCACCTGGAGGGATGTCAAAGTGCCCCGTTTCCCTCTCATGTTGCCACTTCAGAAACTCACCCATAGCTACCACCATGAGTGCTGGTCTGCACACATCTCAGTGTTCTGCTGGATCAGGGTCTCCATGTCCGTCATCCTTCACATGGAGACATCCATATGCACACATGTGGGCACCACTTCATCAGAGAACAGGCAGACGCACTCCTCCTACTTGTGCCACCTGTTAGGGGCTTCCAACAGCTCTGCGTGATGCTCCCCCATCTTCTGCTGACTCTCCATGATGAGTTGGAAGGCTGAATCCAGAGGCTCGTCATCTGACTCGGACCTCACCCTTGCCTCTTCCCCAGCAGTCCTCCGAGCGTTCGGGAGCTTGGCTGAACCTGCCTCCTGCTGTAGATGCACGTCCATGCGGTGACAACCAGGATGTAAACCTGAGCCTGCTCTAGATATAGGTCGCATCAATGTGTTGTATTTTTGCGCTGGTTGAAGGTTTGGGTAAGTACTGTGACGGATCTTCCAGGCTGCTTATTTCCAGCTCTTCAATGGAGGAGGTGTCCTCTTGGCTGGAGGTGAGGACATGGATGGAGCCGAGGGACTGACTGGCTGAGGGTGTCGGTCGCTTGGCAGAGTTCCCTGAGAACCAAAGTAGAGATAATTAGTACATGGCAGCAGAGTGAAAAGCAAGAGAGAGAGCACTCAAAGTTATGCTGAGGGAGGGATGATGCGGTACAGGATCCTCACGTGGGTGTTTGCCGCTGAACCCACGGTTTTGCAGCAGGCACAGTCCATGTCCTCACCAGTCAGTGTGATAGTACGCTCCTAAAAGTGAGTGAGAGACCTAGTGTGGGCCACTTAACCCCCAGTCTGGGACCTATCCCTGGTGTTGTAAGCCAGCTTCTCCTGCTGGAAACTGATGGATAGAATGTGAGCAGGACACATGGCACTGCATGGAATATTTGTGTGGTGAGTAGCACCATGGATGGGATGAGGAAGTGAGCTCCACAGGATATGAATCTGATGGAGATGTGAGGGTGTGTGTGTGAGGGTTGGTGGTGTTGTCCCGTGAGGTGTGAGATCCCTGTGGATGTGTGACGGGTTTGTGACTGTGTGAGTTGAGAGTGATGAAAAGAGTGACTTACCCTGGCGAAACAGTGAGAGCATTCATCCTCTTCCTGTACTAGATAGCCGTCCTCTTTTGTAGAGTGTTGACACTGACCACTGCTGCCACTGCCTCCCATGCTGGATTGGCCACCTTGCTTGCTGGCCTTTGCCCAGAGCAGGCAATAGGACAGCATGGTGGCCTCCACTGTATCCAGTAGACGCTCGAGGGAGGTGTCGCCAAATCTGGGAGCAGCATCTTTCCTCCCTTTGGCATCCATCAGTTCACAGCAGCTTCCTATCCCTTGAAGAAAGCTAGCTCTTTGCAGGGGCGGCCGTTAAATGTGGCACCCAGTTTACTGAAGGACTGAGGTGATGAAGGTGCGGGCGAATGAGAGGATGCCCCATCAGCGACCCGGAGTATTTCCCAAGAATGCATAATTAATGAAGTGGGAATGGGATGATACGGTGCAAAATCCCACCATAGCGGCCAGCAGGTAAAATGTCCTTTTTCCTGTCCGCGACTGCACTTAGTGCAAATCTGGGGTGATTCTCCCCTACCTCTTGACCTATAGGTTACCGTACTTTTAAGTGCAACTCCAAATATTTTGTTACGTGCTGTGAGAGTTTCTGACACTATGACCCTTTTTAGGTGGTGAGTTCCACACCCCACCACCCTCTAGGTCAAAGAATTCCTCCTCAACTTCCAGCTGCCAATTGCTTTAAATCTCTGCCTCATGGTTTTTGACTTCTCTGCCAAGAGAAATAGACTCCTTCCTATTCACTCTATCTAGGCCTTTCTTAATTTTATAGACCTCAATTAAATCTCCCTCAGCCTCCTCTTTCCAAAGAAAACAAACCCAGCTTATCCAATCTTTCCTCATAGCAAAAATTCTTCAGTTCTGAAATATCCTCATAAATCCCCTTTGTATTCTCTAAAGTGATGACATCCTTCCTGCAGTGTGGTGACCAGAGCTGTAAGCAAGTCTCTAGCTATGGCCTAATTAATTTTTTTATACGGTTCCATTTCATGAAGGCCTGACTCCGCGCCTTGCCCCACATTTGTGGAATGGTGCCCCTCAAGCTATATATAACCAATTGTCTCCCTCTGTTGGAGGGAGATGCCTATGGTCCTTTGTGGACTGGTTAGTTACTTAGAATAACCTCCCTGCTCTTATATTCTTTGCCTCAGCTAATAATATAAAGTATCCTTTATGCCTTCTTAGCCACTTTATCTATCTGTCCTGCTACCTGCAGTGAGCTGTGGACACAAAGCCCAAGGTTCCTCTGTTCCTCTACACCTCTCAGTATCCTACCATTTATCGTGTCTCCTATGTTTTTTTAACTTCCCCCATTGCCTCACACTTCTCTGGATTGAATTCTATTAGCTACTTCTCTGCCCATCTAACCTGTCCATTGATATTTCCTGTAATCTACAGCTTTCTTCCTCACAATCAAGCATATGGTCATGTTTTGAATCATCGGCAGACTTCTTAATCATGCCAGCTGCATTTAAGTCTAAATCATTGATATATACTAAGAACATTAAGGGACCGAGTGCCAAGCCCTGTGGAATAGCACCTGGAGTATTGTGTATAGTTTTGGTCACCTCGCCAAAAGAAAGGGTGTGGGTGTGGAAAGGGGGCATAGATCGGCATGGAGTTTATGAGGGTCTATTGGGGTGGGTGAAAGGGCAAAGGTTGGCAAGAGAGTGGGTATGTTCAAGACTGAGATGGATAGATTTCTACATATGAAAAGCACCAAGTGATACAGGGATAGTGCAGGAAATTGGTATTGAAATAGAAGGTCGGCCATGATCTCGCTGAATGGCGGGACGGGCTCAAAGGACTGAATAGCCTACTCCAGATCCTGCTTCTTATGTTCTTATGTAATCCCACTGAAAACAGCCTTTAAGTCACAAAAACATCCATCAACCATAACCCTTTGCTTCCTGCCACTGAACCAATTTTAGATCCAACTTTCCAATTCCCCTTAGATCCCACTGGCGCCTATTTTTCCCACCAGTCTGCCATGTGGAACCTTGTCAAAAGTCTTGCTAAAATCCACGTAGACTACATCAGGCACACTACCCTCATAGAACTATCTTGCTACCTCCTCAAAAAATTCAATCAAGTTAGTCAGACATGAATTCACCAATTTCAGACCGTAATTTCTGACCATTTGTTTCCCACTTCTTTGCAGGTTTTGGTCTTATTCTTTCTTTTTCCCCCACTTTTGCTTTTGGATGACAGCTGTTCATCATTCTGCCATTCACACCTCCTCTAGGCACTTGTCCCATTACCACTCTCTTTGATTCTGCACCAGCAACTCATTTGTCATTTAATCCCTCCTGTCCCTCATTCTATCACAGCTTTTTGTTCCTTTTCCACCCTCCCCCCATTTCACTGTCTTAAAATCGATTACTTTTCTAACTTTTCCTAGTCCTGATTAAAGGTCAAAGACCGGAAACATTGGGCTGGATTTTTGTGCAGTCAGGAGACTCTGCAGACCTTTAAAAATAAAAAACCTTAAAAAATCCTGATTCTGGGATTTCTGGTCCCATTTCTGCTCCCTCAAATTTCGTCAGCATGGAAAAAGGGTGTGGGCGGGTATGGGTCGTGAGGCTGCACCCTGTACTCCCAACCTGGCTAGCTCCATTGCAAGGATAGGCAGCTCCTATCTCCCCACAATTTAAGCCATCTTTTCAAGGACTCTTCAGAGGTGTCATGAACCATAGCCTGGATGAAGGAACCTTTTGAAAGGTAGGTTCAAAAGATCTTTCCCATGCCCCCTGTTCCAATCTATCCCCCTCCACACACCCCCAATGGCTCCTCATACTCTCATGCCAACCTTTGCCCTTTCACTCATCCCAATAGACCCTCATAAACTCCATGCCAACCTATGCCCCCATCCACACCCAATAGCCCCATACCCTCCAAGCCAACTTATACCCATCCACCAACACCATTAAACCCTCATAATCTCCATGCCAACCTATACCCCTCCATGCATCCCATGGCACCTCACACCCTCCATTTCAATCTATTCCCTTCCATCCAGCCCCAATGGTCCGTCATACCCTCCATGCCGATCTCTGATACTTCTATGCTCATCCCCCCAGTATACACCCTGCATAGAACAAATGACATATAGTAACAATGACATGTGTGGAAAAGCTTTAATAGTCATTCATTCATTTGTTGCTTTCTTAAAAAAAACTGCTGTTACTACAGCCACATAAAAATGTCAATCAACTAGACCTTTAAAGCATCAATAATAGAAAGTACAAGCACTTGACACTTCTTTATCTTGTGTAAATAGACATTGTGCAGTTGACAAAATAGATCTAAGGGAAAGAGCTGTCAATTCCTTTCCCTTGGGCGCAGTTGTTTCAACAGACTAATAGATGTCTGGGCTCTCTGCCAAGGATGCATAAAACAATTGTTTCCAGGGGTGGCAGGCCCAATTGTAGTTAGCTCCCATCCCCAGCCAGGAATGAAAATCCCGCCTTTGCAGGCACTTTCACCCGAAGTGGCTCTGCTGAGCTGGGAAATTTCCTGACTCCCACTTCTAAGATGAAAATCCAGCCTGTTAACTCTGTTTCTCTCTCCACCGATGCTGCCAGACCTGCCAAGTATTTCTAGCATTTTCAGTTTTTATATTAGATTTCCACATTCCATAGTGTTTCACTTTTGTGAACTTGTAGTTAGGCATGACCTTATCTTAACAAATCCATGCTGATTGCCTTTGATTAACCCAGGTGTTGAAATGATGATTTATACTGTCAGATTTTTTTCCAATAACTTGCCCACCTTAGGTCTGTGACTTTCCGACAGCACTGCTGGCAAACGCTGGGAGTGTCTGACTACAGAATCAGCACTTAAGGTCATGTTTTCTAGCATTTACATATCCCTTGGTCATTTCTAAATTCACTGCAGATGGACTGCCTTAAAGTGATCAGATTGACAAGATTATACGTGCATCTTAATGTGTGGCAAACATATGTCCAACTGCACTTTCGGTCTAACCTCATGGGTTGAATTCTCCTCATCAAAGCAGAGTTTCAGTGGGGCAGGAGTTTCACCCAACTTTCTGGCTCTGCCCCAACCCTGACCCATTTTCCTGGGCCAGAGGTCATTCAGGATGCAGGACAGGCTCCTGGTGGGATTCCCACTGCCAAAGGAGCTAGTGTCCAGCTGCAAAGCCCTGACACTGCTGCAATACATGGGACCATACCAAAAGAAGTAGCTGGGCTTTTAAATGAAAGGAAGCTCCCCATAGACCTGAGATCTGGCAGCCTAGTTGATTTCAGCAAAGATGGAGGCTTACGCAGGAAGGTAAGTGGGTGTGAAAATGGAGGGACAGAAGCTTACTGCAAGACTCTTTCTCTCTGCTGGGAGACTGAAAAGCCATTACTGCTGCTCACCAGGTGTTAATATCTTCCTCCACCTACCATTCCTGGCAAGTGGCGGTAACTGGAGCAGGTACCAGCAAAATCCACTTGGGATCTGGGGCCTGCAACCTAATTTGGACAGGTTGGTGGAAGAGTCCAGTTTTTCATCTTTATATGTTGCAAAGTCTACACAGAATGTTGTAGTGCTGATTGACAGTGTTAGTTAATTTTCTAACGTAACATGTACTTACATCTTTGTGCTTTTCATAAAATCCATCTCAAGAGGTCTGAATTTTTCCCTAGGAGATTGTATGTGTGGGTGGGTTTTGTGGTGTTATACTGCAATCCATCATCAGATGGCAATCACAGACCACATTTGGAACAATGCATGACTATTAGGTGAGAATCAATATTAAATAACAAATTAATTTTTAACTTTTAAAAAGAAAATCTGCAAACTATTAACTGTCTTAACATAAGAGAACTCAAAATCTCAAAATATATTTTACAGCCTGCAAAATGTGAGAATCCCAAAGTTAAATAGAATGCACTGTAAAAGAACCACACCTTCAATGCTCTCTCTTACCACTAGTGAGTAGCACTTGCCACCTGAAGGCAGACAGCAAGCACAGCATCAGCAGACTGTCTGCATCTGACTTGCTACACCCATTAGACTTGTGATTCCATTAACCTCGAGAGGATCCTGAATGACTTTGTCTGTGTGAATCATCACTGTGTTGGGTACATGTGTCAATTTTGTAAGAATTACAGTTTAGAAAAATATGAATATCAGACTGGAAAAGAACAATTGATTCATAAAATCAAATCCATGACTGTGGATTCTTTTTGAACATAGCCTGTGCTCTATCACAAAGGATTGTACATGTATTGTGTTTCTGCTGCTAAATCTGATAAACTCAGCTATCGTGCTTATATTTTTCTATCTTTCCCTTTCTTAAAGACCCCCTGCATATCAGCTTGTTCCACAGACAGGTCAGGTTTATGTTGATGCCAGTCTGGAAAGAGATGTGCAAGTGGAATTTTGCAAAGGTCTTCTGGGCCATATGTAGTTTGCACTGTTCACAGATGATCTGAGGTAGAATACAGCCTGGATTATTCTCCCCATGTTGGACATTCAAACAGTGGAAGCAACAGAAAAATCATGTGGAGAGGCTTACCACCACATCCTCATCTGGACCAAAATATTCCTCCTCCTTCCCTAACAGGGAGGGCCATTGGCAGCCATTTCTAAATGATGGGAAGGAGGCAGATTTTGCAATGCAATGTCCCCGCCTTCCACTACTGATCCAAGAAACTGTCAAATTGGTGAGAGTGGTGGTGCTTGGGGTGGAGTTAGTCCCTGAGGCACCAGTTGAAGACTTCCATTTTGGAGGAAGAAGGCCCAGTAATGCAGATTTATCCTTTTCCTCAGGCCTCAAACACTTACTGTACCTTTTCAGGCCACAACTGTTACGAACTCAATGAGTACAGTACTTACTGTAATGTAACGTGGATGCTTCCAGTCAGTGCCTCATGGTAGAGGTCACATGACTATGGCGAGACCGGTAAGGCCTTTAGTATATGATTGCATTTCAATCCAAACATCCCCCTTTTCATAATGAACAGAAGACAAATTTGTCTGTACTGTCATGAGTAACTGGGGGAGGTGATGGCATAGTAGTATTGTCACTGGACTAGTAATCCAGAGACTGAGGGTAATGTTCTGGGGACCTGGGTTTGAATTCCACCATGGCAGATGGTGGAATTTCAATTCAATAAAAATCTGGAATTAAAAAGTCTAATGATGACCATGAAAATATTGTCAATTGTTGTAAAAACCCATCTGGTTCACTAATGTCCTTTAGGGAAGGAAATCTGCTGACCTTATCTGGTTTGGCCTACATGTGACTGCCACAGCAATGTGGTTCACTCTTAACTGCCCCTCTGAAATGGCCTAGTGAGTCACTCAGCTGTATCAAACCGCTGCAAAGACTCAAAAAAGGAATGAAAGCGGATGGACCACCTAAGCACCAGAAATGACAAATGCATGCTTAGCCCTGCTGACCTTGCATAGTCCTCCTTACTACTAGTGCCAAAATTGGGAGAGTTGTCTCACAGACTAGTCAAACAACAGCCTGACATAGTCATCCTCGCAGAATCATATCTTACAGATAATGTCCCAGACAGCACCCTGATGTGGTGGCATAGTGGTAAACAGTCGGGAGGGAGTTGCCCTGGGAATCCTCTACATCGGCTCCAGACCCCATGAAGTCTCATGGCATCAGGTCAAACATGGGCAAGGTTTCCTGCTGACTAGCATGTATCGCCCTTCCTCAGCTGAGGAATCAGTGCTCCTCCATGTTGAACACCACTTGGAGGAAGCACTGAGGGTGGCAAGGGCGCAGAATGTACTCTGGGTGGGGGACTTCAATGTCCATCACCAAGAGTGGCTGAGTAGCGCCACTGCTGACCAAGCCAGTCAAGATCTAAAGGACATAGCTGTTATACTGGGTCTGCGGCAAGTGGTGAGGGAACCAACAAGAGGGAAAACATACTTGACCTCATCCTCATCAACCTGCCTGCCGCAGATGCATCTGTCCGTGACAGTGTCGGTAGGGGTGACCACCACACAGTCGCTGTGGAGACTAAGTCCCGCCTTCACACTGAGGATACCCTCCATCATGTTGTGTGGCACTACCACTGTGCTAAATGGGATAGATTTCAAACAGATCTAGCAACTCAAGATTGGGCATCCATGAGGTGCTGTAGACCATCAGCAGCATCAGAATTGTACTTGAACATAATCTGTAACCCCATTGCCTGGCATATCCCCCACTCTACCATTACCATCAAGCCAGGGGATTAATGTTAGTTCAATGAAGAGTGCAAGAGGGCATACCAGGAGCAGCACCAAGCACCTAAAAATGAGGTGTCAACCTGGTGAAGCTATAATTGGTCTACTTGCATGCTAAATAGCATAAGCAGCAAGTGATAGACAGAGCTAAGCGATCCATAACCAAAGGATCAGATCTAAGCTCTGCAGTTCTGCCACGTCCAGTCCTGAATGGTGGTGGACAATTAAAAAACTCACTGGAGGAGGAGGCTCCACAAATATCCCCATCCTCAATGATGGGGAGACCAGCACATCAGTGCAAACGATAAGGCTGAAGCATTTGCTACAATCTTCAGCCAGAGGTGCCAAGCGGATGATCCATCTCGGCCTCCTCCAGAGGTCCTCAGCATCACAGGTGTCAGTCTCCAGCCAATTCGATTCATTCCACGTGATATCAAGAAATGGCTGAAGGCACTGGATATTGCAAAGGCTATGGGCCCTGACAATATTCCGGCAATAATTCTGAAGACTTGTGTTCCAGAACTTGCCGCGCCCCTAGCCAAGATGCTCCAGTACACCTACAACACTGGCATCTACCTGGCTACGTGGAAAATTGCCCAGTTATGTCCTGTACACAAAAAGCAAGACAAATTCAACCCAGACAATTACCACGCCATCAGTTTACTCTTGATCATCAGTAAAATAATGTAAGGGGTCACCAAACGTGCTATCAAGCGGCACTTGCTTAGGAATAAAATCCTCACTGATGCCCAGTTTGGGTTCCGTCAGGGTCACTCAGCTCCTGGCCTCATTACAGCCTTAGTTCAAACATGGACAAAATAGCTGAACTCCTGAAATGAGGTGAGAGTGACTGCCCTTGACATCAAGGCCACATTTGACCGAGGGTGGCATCAAGGAGGCCTACCAAAATTGGAGTTGATGGGAATCTGGGGAAAACTCTCCACTGGTTTGACTCATACCTCCACAAAAGAAGATGGTTGTGCTTGTTGGAGGCCAGTCATCTCAGCTCTAGGGTGTCACAGCAGGAGTTCCTCAGGGTAGTGTCCGCTGCCCAACCACCTTCAGCTGCTTCATCAATGACCTTCCATCATAAGTCACAAGTGGGGGTGTTCGCTGATGATTGCACAATGTTCAGCACCATTCTTAACTCCACAGATACTGAAGCAGCCCATGTCCAAATGCAGCAAGACTGGGACAATATCCAGCCTTAGTCTGTCAAGTGGTAAGTAACAGGCACGCCACACAAGTGCCAAGCAATGACCATCTCCAACAAGAGAGAATCTAACCATCGCCCATTGACATTAAATGGCATTACTATCACTGAATCCCCCACCTGGTCTGGTCTACATGTGGCTCCAGACCGACAGCAATGTGGTTGAATATTAAAAATGCCCTCTGAACAAGGGCAATTAGGGATAAGCAATAAATGCTGGCCTAGCCAGCGACATCCACATCCTATGAATGAATAAAAGAAAACAAAAATCAACATTTTGGGGGTTACCATTGACCAGAAACTGAACTGGACTAGCCATATAAATACTGTGGCTACAAGGGCAGGTCAGAGGCTAGGAATCCTGTGGTGAATAACTTACCTCCTGACTCCCCAAAGTCCGTCCACCAACTACAAGGCTCAAGTCAGCAGTGTGATGGAATACCCCCCACTTGCCTGGATGAGTGCTGCTCCCACAACAGTCAAGAAGCTTGACACCATCCAGGACAAAGCAACTCGTTTGATTGGCACCCATCCACAAACATGCACTCGCTCCACCACCAGTGGAGCAGTGTTTACCATCTACAAGATGCACTGCAGGAATTCACCAAGGCTTCTAAGACAGCACCTTCCAAACCCATGAACTCTAACATTTAGAAGGGCAAGGGCAGCAGATAGATGGGAACACCACCACCTGGAAATGTCTCTCCAAGTCACTCACCATATATACCGTTGTTCCTTCACTGTCGCTGGGTCAAATCCTGGAACCCCCTCCCTAACAGTGTGAGTGTATCTACACGACATGGCTGCAGCAGTTCAAGAACGCAGCTCACCAACACCTTCTGAAGGGCAATTAGGGATGGGCAATAAATGCTGGCCTAGCTAGCGAAGCCTATGAATAAAAAAACCTGAGAGGTACCCAATTTACTCCCTATGTATCAACTGTTCTCATGCATGAACAAACTGTTCATTAGTATAGTCAGTCTCGGTACATGCATTGCATAAATAGTCGTTAAATCATGTAAGTCTCTTAATGATATGCCTGCATGTTGTCTTTGGCTGTTTGTCTGGGAGATATTCCCTCTTCGTGAGTGTCATTCCCACTGGCACTTGTTGTTGCTGGTGTAACTGTTGTTGTTGTTACATTTCCATTGTTGGGGTCTGGTGGACCTCTGGGACTGATAGTTCTGTACTCTGTGCAGCTGATGAGATTCCATCCTCCTGATCGGCCACCTGCAGTGAAGGAACAGCTTCTCTAGTTGTTAGTATATGCCTGCGGTTGTGCCATTATATTTGGTCGTTCACACCCTCCATGTACAATCGAGGTGACAACTGCTTACGCTTGTCCCAAGTCTGTCAAAATGGAACACGGCTATCTGCCACTTCACCATGATTTTTTCACTCATGCCTGTTCCTACATCTGGCTTCAGCAGCTTTTTTCCTATTGGAAGAGTAGTTTGGGTGTGGTGTGACATTAGTCGTTGGACTGGACTGCTTTCCATGCCTTCAGTTGATGTGTTTCTCCACTCGAGGATTGCCTTGTATACACCTGTGCTAGATTTGCTTGATTTCTTGACGATTCCTTTGGCGCTTTTCACTACTGCCTCAGCTTTTCCATTTGACTGGGGATAGTGTGGAAATGATGTATAGTGTTGAATTTCCAATCTTTTATGAAGCAGCTGAATTCTTCATTCGTGAACTGAGCGCCATTGTCGCTCATCACAATGTCTGGATTGCCGTAACAAATGAAGTGTGCTTTCAGGCATTATACAATCTCACTGATAGTTGTTGAAGGCAGCTGGTCTTACTCCCAGTGGTTGGAATAGTAGTCCATGGTGACAAGTTAATCAGTTTCTGCTAGAATGAAGAGGACTACCCCCAGATTCACTCATGGTCAGTCGGGGATGTAATTCGTCATTAGCGACTCTCCAGCTTGCTTAACTTGGTACAAGGACCATACTGGCTGATGTCGTCTTTAATTTCATTGTTCATGTTTGGCCAGTAAGGTACTTGTCTTGCCTTCCTCAGACTTGACTCAATCCCTTGATGGCTTGCTCGGATGCACTTCAGCATCTCTCCTCTCATCTCCTTAGGGATAATGACTCTAATTCCTTTGTACAGGATGCCATCATGGGCTGTCATTTCATCCATGTCAATTCACCTCAGTGTGCCCAATACACCCTTGTGACGACAGATGTGTCCTTGATGCTCTCAGGCCATCCTTTCATCACTACTTCATGCCGCACTTGGAGAGTTGCATCTTGTGGGTAGTTTGCTTGATTTAAGTAAGGTGCTTGTCTGTCAGATTCAATGTCTCTGTTGGGTTGATGACTTTCAGAGCATGTCGAGCTGTAGCTTCATGTTGAATTTAGAAAATTTCACATTCTGTTTTAGCATCCTCAACTTTTTTCATAGGGAATTCTGCTCTCGACAGCATATCAGTGATGTACATCTGGTTCCCTTGCTCCTATGTCATGTCCAGATGATATCTCTGTAAATAAAGTAACATTCTTTGCAGATGCTTTGTCAGAGTCTTTGGCTGATATCTCTTCAGTGTATTAGTTTGTTCTGCTTCTTTCTAGAGAAACATCTGTGCGCAAAATGATCGGCTTCTTGCAGTTAGATCACTGCTTTCCCACACTGGACAAGCCATCTACAATGCTGCTTTTGTCTGCATTGGAGTGTTGCTTTGGGCTGCATTTGTATGCTTTAATTGAAGCTTGATGAGAGAGCGACTTTTAATGGTTAATTTCTATCTAAAGCCTAATCTTTCTTTAATTTAGCAACTAACTAAAAGTTGCTTTTTGGGTTGGAAGCAGGTGAGTTTCAGTCCAGGTTTAAAACAAGGTTTATACAGGCTCTGCTTGCAGATGCAGCTAGTAAATTAGTTAATTGGCTTAAACAGGTTTTCAGAATCTAGAATCAGACAGCATAAAAGCAAGCCATCTACATTGCTGCTTTTGTCTGCACTGGAGAGCTACTTTAGGCTGCATTAGAGTGCTTCAGTTGGAGGTTGATGAGAGATGGAATTCGCTGAAAAGGGAAGGAGGTGATCCTTTCATTTTCCACCTTTCCTTAGTAAGAAGAGCCTGGCAAGTATTTCTTCTGTACTTAATATTCTCTAAACTACAGGAAGAAAAAGTAAAGAGAGTGGTAAGTCATGGCTGGGGAGCTCAGCCAAGTGAAATACTCCTCCTGCACAATGTGGGAAGTCAGGGACACTTCCAGTGTTCAGGGCGACCATGTGTACAGGAAGTGCCTCCAGCTGCAGCTATTTGAAATCCGTGTTTTGGAGCTGAAGCTGCGCCTGGAGTCACTGTGGAACATCCACAAAGATGAAATCTTCATGGATAACACATACAGTGAGGTGGTCACACTACAGGTAAGGAGTGCACAGGCAGAAAGGGAATGGGTGATCTCCAGACAGAGTAAAAGCACTAGGCAGGTAGTGCAGAAGAACCCTGAGTCCATTTCCCTCTCCAGCAGATCTTCCATTTTGGATGCTGCTGGGGAAGGTGGTTTCTCAGGGGAATGCAACAAGAGCCAAGTGCATGGCACCACAAGTGGCTCAGCTGCACAGAAGGGGGGAAAAAGAGTGGGAGAGCAATAGTGATTGGGGATTCTATTGTAAGGGGAACAGATAGGTATTTCTGCAGGCGCAGGCATGATACCAGGATGATATGCTGCGTCCCTGGTGCCAGGGTCAAGGGTGTCACTGAGTGGCTGCAGGACATTCTGAAGGTGGAGTTTGAACCAGAGGTTGTGGTCCATGTTGGTACCAATGACATAGGCATGAGGTCCTGAAAGCAGAATACAGGGAGCGAGGAAATAAATTGAAAAGCAGGACCTCAGAGGTAGTAATCTCAGGATTACTCCCAGTGCCACTTGCTAGCGAGATCAGGAATAGGAGAATAGACCAGATGAATGTGTGGCTGGAGAGATGGTGTAGGAGGGAGGGATTTATATTCCTGAAGCATTGGGGCCAATTCTGGGGAAGATGGGACCTGTACAAGCTGGGTGGGTTGCACACCAACAGGACCGGGACCAATGTTCCTGCAGGGGTATTCGCTAGTGCTGTGGGGGAGGGTTTAAAGTGGATTGGCAGGGGGGGATGGGAACCTGAGTGGGGAGATACAAGAGAGGGAAACAAAGATAGGAATGAAAGACAGAAACGTAGAAAGCAAAAGTTCAAGGCAGAGGAAACAAGTGTTAGCACGGAAAAGGGCAGTAGCACAATAAAGATATGTAAAAAGACAAGTCTAAAGGTACTGTATCTGAATGCACGGAGCATTCACAATAAGGTAGATAAATTAACAGCACAAAAGATGTAAACGGGTACGATATGGTTATGATTACAGAGACATGGCTACAGGGTGACCAAGGCTGGGATCTGAATATACAAGGGTGTTCGATATTTAGGACTGCTAGGCACAAAGGAAAAGGAAGTGGCATGGTGTTGTCAGTTATGAACGAAATCAGTGTGATAGTGAGAGAAGGTATTGGCTCTGAAAATCTAGGTGTAGGCCAGAATCTTCCATGCCTGCTGGCGTCAGGCGTGTTTGGTGGCGTGAGTGGACAATATGGCCAGAAGGTCAGTTTCACGATGTCGTGAAACCAGTTTGTGATCGTCCGCTCCACCCGTCAATGGCAAGCCGCATTTCCCGCCATCGGACGTCAGGAACCCCATTGTAATACATCAGCATATCATTATGAGGCCAGCCTGCCGGAATCGTCCCCCACTGCTGAACAGTCCGCCTACGTTGGCATGATTGCATGTCGACATGTTTCACAACAGCATATAAAAGATGTGCACTTGGTGGGTAACAGTTTGAGGGGAACTCGGAGGGGAGTAGACAGTGATGTTGCAAAGTGCTTGCCTGTGTCACCTGTTGGACTTCAAGGTTGAGGTGCGTTGAGGGGCAGGGGGGCAAGGGCTGCCCTGCAGTTGAGGCAACTTTGGGGGCAAAGGGGAGGTGTAAGGATTGCCCAACTGTTGAAGGCAGTGCACAAGCATGTGAGGGGTTGCAGGGGGAATGGTGGGTGAGGGAAGGGGCCACACGTTAGGGACACCTTGTATAAAGTGACCATTCCTCTGCAGCTGAGACAGTTCAGGCACAGCCACATTGATATGATTGGAGTCGGGCCATAGCTTCTCTGCCCACTCAAGCAACATTGGGGCATCAAAGTGCCACCAAGTGCTCCAGAGCTTTTCTGCCCTCGGGCACAAGTAATGAGCATTTTAATGGACTGCAAAGCAGTTGGGTGACTGGGCATGTTGTACAATTTCCTTGCTAAAGCTGGCCATGGATCAATCGCTGGTGGAGGTGCTCACAGCCTCTTACAATGTCATCATCCCACTTTGGACCAGTCTCCCTCATGGTTCAAGCTAACAGTGCAGCCTTGCAGTGTGAGTTAGAAGAACGCCTGCGCCTGAGCTGAGAGCACAGCATGCAGTCTAATGGGCAAAACTGCCAAAAATCAGTTAGGTGGAGTGGGGCAGAGGTGGGTGGGGTTTTGGGCAGCCATGCAGCACAATAATCTCTGACCATCCAAGTGGTGGCCAGCACTCTCCAGGAGGCATTAAGGGGTCTTCAGATTTAACCAAGACATGTTAGTAGTGCACTTTCATCCTGCAAGAGGAGTACATCAGGATCATGGAGTCTGCTGAACTAGCTGCATGCCTCATGGCTTACAGAGAGCCATGGTGGTGAAAATAGAGTGACTGAGGCACCTAACTGTGCAGAGGGAGGAGCAGCACCCTCAGGAAGAAAGGGCGGCTGGTGCTGAAGAGCCACAGAGAGCCGTCGTTGGTTGGCGCCTAACTAGTCCCAGGGTCCATAGACGATGCCTTCCATTCCTGCAGATGACCGAGAACCAGTGTCGCCAAAGACTGTCTGTGTTTAGGGAACTGGTCGTCGCATCTGCCCGCTACTGCAGGATTTGACACCACAGGGTCATGAAGGGCAATCACTGCCAGTGGCTGTGAAAGTGACTGCGGCACTCAATTTCTATGCCAGTGGCTCCTTTCAGGGCTCCACAGGTGACCTCTGAAGGATCTCACAAGCCTCCAACCAGAAATGCATAAAGGACCTGATCAAAGTCTGGAACATGGTCACCTCGCGATGCAGCTCTCCCCCGTCAGGACTAGCGGCTATCGTCAGAGAGCCACTGCTTAGGAATCCACCCCTCCCCCCTTTTCAGTGGCTGCCTGGGTGACCAAGATTGGGGATGTGCTGGGTGGCTGGATGATTCCACAGAAGTTGGCGCATCGCGGGACATCTGGCTCGTGACCAATGCCATCCAAGACCTTAGGACGGTCGTGCCCAATGTCATTCTGTGTCTCAAGGCGGCACAGGTGCACGGTGGTTTTCCGTCTGAGTGTAACCCTGTTTGGATGGGATTCCACATTGGTCCCTCCTTTGGAAGGTGGTGCCCCGCAACCTCAGTCGCCTCATGGAAATGCCCTCTGTGCCCTTTAGCACAGCTTGGTGGGGTTTCCTGTATGGGCTGCTGCTGCACACCATTCACTTCATTGCCTTGCCTGCCGCCTGGACATGTCCTGGTGTGCCTTGTTGCCATTTGGAGGCGGAAGTCCCCTGTCGGCGGGGGGGGGGGCCTCTACAGGGGTGTCCATTCACATTCCATCGGGGACCTGGGGTGGAGGGTGTTGCATGCAGCAGTCCCATACAACCACAGGATGTGTCGGTTCACGTCTCCCAAGATACCTGCGTCTTTTGCGGCCTTGTGGATTCCATGGACCACATGCATGTTAATTGTTGTAGGCTCCACCCCCTTTTTAGTTCCTTGAAAAACCTTTTACTGTTGTTTTGTTTGCATTTCAGCCCCACGTTCCTGATCTATGGGCACCCAGTTCGGAGGGGGGCTGCGAGGCAGAAGGTCTTTCTCGTGAACCTGCTCCAGGGCCTGGCCAAGTTGGCCATTAACAGGTCCAGGCAGTTGGTGGTCTGATCCGACTGTCTGCCCCTCTCCCACGGCTTTGTTCGCGGCCATGTGTCCCCTGGAGAGAGAACACGCGGTGTCTGCCAGCACCGTCGAGGCCTTCCATGCTTGGTGGGGACTGGGGTGCTTTATAGATCCTATAATCACATTTTGATTTGATGTTGGTAAGTTTCCTTTGCATTTTGTCTTTGTTTTTGCAGTTTCCCTTTTAAGGGGCTGCTTTTACTTTGATTTTGTTAATTTGGTTGAATTGTTTTGGCTCAAAAGAGTTACATCTGCTTCACTTTCATAACCCTGCCGCTATGTCTTGGTGCTCCCCGGCCATCCACAGCGGAGGTGGAGGGAGCCTGTTGACTGCTATGCCCTGTCTATGATGACATGGGCAGGCGTCCTCTGGTGGGCCAAGATCTGGAGGGCCCCAGCCTGCTTATGGTGTCCTGATGTGTGGCAGTGGCACCCTTCTTGGCCTGCAGAACTGGAGCTGCTGAGGTCACAGGAAGACTGGATTTGGGTGGGCCGGACACTTCTTGAGTCCCCTGGTTAGATGGCCCCGAGGGGGACACCTACTGATTCTCCTCCCTATGGGTGCCCAAGGGCCCCTGGCTGACTCCTTGAGGAGGGGTAGCTGGAGTGAGATTAAGGTGCCCCACATCCCTCTGGCGTACACACTGTTGGAGGGGCCAACTATGGCATCAGCAATGGAATTGAGTCTGCGCAGCAGTGCAGGAGCGACGTCCTGGGCCAAGGTCACTGTGGCGGCTGCCATCCTACCAGTGTTGACTTCGGTGTGTTGGCATACCGACATTATTACCTCAACCTGAAGGTTTGGACTCCATCATGAATTGCAATCTGCGGTGTGCAGCGGACAACAGTTCCTGATGTTCCGGAGCTTGCCTCTGCAGCTCCAGCAACTGTGACATGACCGAGTCCAGAGGCTCATCATCTGACTCAGTCCCAGCAAATTTCTGGCCTCCAGTAGTCCTCTGAGTGTGGACACTCGGGAAGTCCCTGCCTCTGCCTGCTGTGGATCAGACAGTGTGATGTGCTCACCAAATTGTGACACCGAGGCTACTCTAAAGCTAGGTCCCATCAAGGTGTGTGTCTCTGCGCTGGTGGAGGGTGTGGTTGAGCGCTGTGATGGGACTTCAGGGAGGGTGCCTTCAGATTCCTCTTCAGAGATTGCTTCGGGGCTTGATTGGAGGCCCTGGGTCGTGGGCTTTGTCAACAGTTTCCCAGATGTGCCTGTGGAGGCAACGGGAGATAATTAGTGCATGGCAGTCACCTGTGAAGCAGGACACATCACTCACATCATGGTTGTGGAAGTGGATCCTAACTTGGTAGAGCACCGCAACCTCACAGTCAGCACAGATCCGGTCCAGATTGTTGCTGGATAGCTCTGATTTCAAAGTCCGTGAGCACCTTGACTTCAGGCATTTCTCCACCGGTCTGTGACCTCTCCCTCTTGTTGTGTGCCAGCTTGTCCTGCATGAATATAAATGGAGAGTGAAAGCAGGACACCTGCCAGGACAGATGATAACTTGCCTGGCACGTCTGAGTGGTCCCATGAATGGGATGTGGGCAATGAAGGTATGTGTGAGAGAGTATTGTCACTTGAACCAGCAGTGAGCGAGGGCTCTGTGAATGTGTGATGGGTTTGTGAGTGTGTGAGTTGAAACTGAGAATAGTGACTTACTCTGGCGGAATGGAGGAGATCATTCATCCTCTTCTGGCACTGGGTGGCTGAGCTCTTTAGAAGGGCATTGGCGCTGACCACCGCTGCCACTGCCTCCCAAGCCTGTTTGGTCATGCTGCTACCCATCCTGCAGCCAAAGTGGGTAGAGGGCATCGCAGCAGGCTTTCAAGGTGTCCAAAAAGTCTTCCAGTGATGTATCATTAAACTTGGGGGCTGCAATCTTTTTGCCTTTCATGTGTGCAGCTGGACTTTAAATACGGCACTCAGTGTGATGAAGTGGCAAGGTGGTGTCGTGGTGGGCAAATGACTGTCATGGCCTGCCTGTCATGGAAATGGAGTGTTTCCCGCAAATGCATAATTAATGCGGCAGGTTTGGGAAATGGCGTGAACAGCCATTTTGGCCGGCGGGTAAAACATTGCTTTACCTGCCCGCTTCCACACTTATTGCCAATCTAGGACGATTCTACCTGTAGAATCAGTCTGGGTGGAGCTAAGAAGCAACAAGGGGCAGAAAACATTAGTGGGAATTGTCTATAGGCCTCCATACAGTAGCGATGAGGTAAGGGACAGCATTAAACAGGAAATTAGAAATGCATGTAACAAGGGTGCTACAGTAATCATGGTCGCCTTGAATCTACATATAGACTGGGCAAACCAAATTAGCAATAATAGTGGCGAATTAATTCTTGGAGTGTGTACGAAATGGTTTTTTTAGACCAGTATGACCAGGAACCAACTAGGGAAAAAGCTATCTTAGATTTGGTATTGTGCAATGAGAAGGATTTATTTAATAATCTTGTTGTACATTGTGCTTTTGGGAACAGTGACCATAATATGATAGAATTTTTCATGAGGGTGGAAAGTGAAGTAGTCCGATCTGAAACTAGGGCCCTAAATCTTAATAAAGAAAGCTATGAAGATATGAGGCATGAGTTGGCTAAGAAAGATTGGGGAACTTCATTAAAAGGCACGACGGTGAACAGACAATGGCTTATATTTAAGGAACAATGTATGCATTGTAACAGTTATACATTCCTTTCTGATGCAAAAACACAACAGGAAAAGTGGCCCAACCATGGCTAACAAAAGAAATTAAGGATAGTGTTAGATCCAAAGAGGACGCATGTAAAGTTGTTAGAAAAAATAGCAAGCCTGAGGATTGTGAGCTGTTTAGAATTCAACAAAGGAAGACCAAGAGATTGATTGATTAAAAGGGGAATAAAGTATGAGAGTAAACTTGGAAGGAACATAAAAGCAGACGGTAAAAGTTACTATAAGTATGTAAAAAGATTAGTGAAGAGAAACGTAGGTCCCTTATAGTATGAAATGGGAAAATTTATAATAGAGAACAAGGAAATGGCAGAGCAATTATACAATTACTTTAGTTCTGTTTTCACAGAGGAAGACACAGCAACTTCCCAGAACTACCACGGAACCAAGGGTCTAGTAAGAAGGAGAAATAAAAGGAAATTAGTATTACTAAAACAATAGTGCTGGAGAAATTAATGGGACTGAAAGCCGATTAATCCCCAGGGCCTGATACCTACATCCCAGGGCACTAAAGGAGGTGGCCATGGAAATAGTGGATGTGTTGGTTGTCGTCTTCCAAAATTCTGTAGATTCTGGAACAATCCCATCAGATTGGAGGGTGGCAAATGTAACCCCACTATTTAAAAAAGGAAGGAAGGAGAAAACAGCGGATTACAGACTGGTTAGCCGAACCTCAGTAGTAGGAAAATACTAAAGGCTATTATAAAGGATGTGATAACAGGACACTTAGAAAATATCAATGGGATTAGATAAAGTCAACATGGACTTATGAAAGGAAAGTCATGTTTGACAAACCTACAGGTGTTTTTTGAGGATGTAGCTAGCAGAATATTTAAGGGAGAGCCAATGGATGAGGTGTATTTGGACTTTCAGAAAGCTTTTGATAAAGTCCCACTTAAGAGGTTATTGTGTAAAATTAAAGCACATGGGATTGTGGGTAATATATTAGCATGGATTGAAAATTGGTTAGCAGACATGAAACAAAGTAGGAATAAATGGATATTTTTCGGAGTGACAGGCAGTGACTAGTGGGGTACTGCAGGGATCAGCGCTTGGGCCCCAGCTATTCACAATATAAATCAATGATTTGGATGAGGGGAACCAAATGTAACATTTCCCAAGTTTGCTGACGACATGAAACTTGGTGGGAATGTGAGCAATGAGGAAGGTGTTAAGAGGCTTCAAGGCAATTTAAACAGGTAGAGTGCATGGGCAAAAACTTGGCAGATGCAGTATAATGTGGATAAGTATGAAGTTCTCCACTTAAGTAGGAAAGACCGACTAACAGAGTATTATTCAAATGGTGATAAATTGGGAAAGGTTGATGCATCAAGGGACCTTGGTGTCCTTGTACACCAATTACTGAAAGCAAGCATGTAGGTACAGCAAGCGGTTAAGAAGGCAAATGGTATGTTGGCCTTCATTGCAAGAGGACTTGAGTGCAGGAGCAAGGATGTCTTACTGCAGCTGTACAAGGCCTTGATGAGACCACACCTGGGGTATTGTGTGCAGTTTTGGTCTCCTTACCTAGGAAAGGATATACTTTAGAGGGAGTGCAGCGAAGGTTCACCAGGCTGATTCCTGGAATGGCAGGATTGTTGTATGAGGAAAGATTGGGCCAACTAGGCCTGTATCCACTGGAGTTTAGAAGAATGA